>NC_133662.1:86674898-86865335 GCF_037893015.1 Macrotis lagotis | reverse complement strand
GGTTCTCCCATGGTCCCCTGAGACAGATCTTCTTAGTAGATGTTCTTCTCCTAACTTCTCTTTCTGGGTTTTGTTGATTGAATTTCTGTTAAGAGGTTTCTCTCATGTTATTATTGAGGGGAAACAGGAGCACAATTCACAGTACCTGTCTTCTCTCAGCCATCTCAGCTGGAAGTCTCCTTCTTGATAATTTCTTGAAAGATGATGTCTAGGTTCTTTTTTGATACTGGCTGTCACTTAATCTATTAATATTTATAGTGTCTCTCCTGTATCTGTTTTCCAGGTTGTTGGGGGCGGGGGGAAGAGGCTTGGCGGTCGCTTAGAAGGGGAAACATAATCACCTTATAAGGGAATGTTACAGAACTCGGCCCCTCATTGAGTAAGAGTTCATGGGAGGGAGGACAGAGGGGATAAAAGGGTCTGCTGAGAGGTGGGGGGAGAGCGGGAATGTGATCACAGAAGAATAAAGACTCATGACCCACCTCAGGCGCTCTGTCTGGTTCTTCCCCCATCAAAGAGTGGGGGCCGGAGGTACCCCGAAGACTCACCACGCGTTGGACTGGTGAGTAAGAGGACGGACTAGCATTAAGAAGCCGGCGTTGTAAATAAAAACCCGGCAAGTGGTGCCGAAACCCGGGACCTGATTTTGCTAGGGAACGTCTGAATCCGCTGGTCGGATTCTCCAGACAGCCTCGGTCGTTTCTGACCGGGAGGAAGGAGAGGGCGTTTACTCTCAGATATTGCCTGAGGGACATATCCCTATTGTGTTGACTATGCTTTCTTTCTCTCCCCTTTCTCCTTCTGCTCTAATCACGCTCCTTGCCGTGCTGGCCTGTCTGATTGTGCCCTGCTGCCTCCTTCTCTTTTGCCGAACGGGAACTTTCCAGTTCTGCCACCTGTTAGGATTGCAGCCTCGGCTAGTAGACAGCATGGGGGGCCGGAATAGTATTCCCGCCTTTGAGCCGGAGGAAAAAGAGGCCGTTGCAGCGCAGCTTTATAAACTCTGCGCTAAGCATGGCCGTAAATTACCTATCAAGACGTGCCGTGCTTTTGTTGAGAATATCTGGAACATCTGCCCTTGGGTGCAACATAGTGGGATCCAACCAGATAAATGGAAGGTGGTAGGGCAGCAGATGGCCTCCTATAATGACACCTGCCCGGGAAAACTGACCCCCAAGGATTTTACAGTGTATAAGATAGTGGATGCAGCCCTGCATCCCCAGAAGGTGACTTTGGCACGACCAATCAGCACTCAGGTGGGTAGCTCGTTGGCGGGATCGGATTCAGAGAGCTCAGAGGAAGAGGGAAGGCCACCCCCTCCCCTGTATCCGTGGGAGGAACTTAGAAGAAACAATGGGGGAACAAGGGGGCCCCCAGGGAGAAGATTCAGGGCCGGAAGTTTCCGAGCCCGGGAAGGGAGGGGTGCAAACAGCCCTCAGGGGTGGCAGGAAGAGGAGCGTGAGTAGGTGGGACCGGGAGGCTGCTGACGAGGAGGGAGAAGTCCGCGCTGATTGGACAGCTGCCGCGCCCCAGGCTTGGCGGCCCAGCCAGGAAACAGAGGCAAAAAATCCCCCGTGTTCCTTGTCCGCCCTTCAGAGATCCCCTCAAGGGCTCCGCCCATCCGGCCTACTTGCCACCAGTGCCTCCATAGCAATAGAGAAAGGGGAGGAGGTGGACTGGGATGACTGGGGCCTCTACCCGGTATTTACGGACCCCCTTACCGGAGCCCGAGACTACCGCCCTGTCCCTTTTAAGATGCTTAAGGAACTTAAGGAGGCCGTGACTAAATACGGCCCAAGCTCCCCTTATGTAAAAAGACTGATGCAAAACCTCTTTGCTACGCACCCTTGGACCCCTGCTGACTTTGACGAAATTGCAGCCGCGTGCCTAGATGCCTCCTTATATTTAGCTTTTAAGGCTCAGGCCCGCAGAGAGGCCTCTAAGCTGGCAAAATCCCGGGGTTATACTCCCCTGGATTTAGCCATTGACCTCCTGTGTGGAACTGGAGCCTATACTGACCCTGCTGTTCAGGCCCGGTATGGCCAGTTTGAGCTAGAGACTGTTAAAGAAACACATGTTGCAGCTTGGGATAAGATTGGAGCCATGAAAGGGGGGAGAGCCACACAGAAGTTGGTTGGGCTGAAGCAGAGAGCAGATCAGACACCCCTCTCATTTGTGAACGAGGTTAAAGAGACAGTGACTCGTATAATGGGAGACACCCCGGGATCTGATCTACTTATGAGACAATTGATTAAAGAGGGTCTTCGCCCCAAAGGGATCGCAGCCATTAGCAGCCTTCCCCCCGACGCTTCATTAGAAGGAATTGTTGACAAATTGCTGGACATGCCCAGCGAGGATTCAATTCAAGCCTTAGTGACTGCCATGGAGAACCGGGAGGATAGCCTCCTGACCGCCCTTCACGGTATGCAGGTGAGACCCACCTGTTTTGGGTGCGGAAAGCCAGGGCACCTCAAAGCACAGTGCAGGCAGCGGCCCCCCTCCACTTCAGTTCCGACCTGTTATTCCTGTGGAAAGCCAGGTCACATAGCCAGGTTCTGCCGATCCAAAGGGAAGTCGGGAAAAGGGAAAGGGAGGGGCCCGGCCGCGGGCCCCCCCCCCCCCCCCCCCCCCCGTGCTCGAAGACAGCGGCCCCATTACTGTGACTATCCCCGTGAGGGTTGACTATAGAGAAGGGACACAGCAGAGAGAGATCGGGCCTTGGGAAACCTCGATGATTCCCATTGAGCTAAATATTTTCCCAGCGCTCATCACAGGGGCTGAGAGATGTGTGGACTTAGTCACCCATACCCAGGTCATTTTTGGTCCCGGAAGTCCCACATCCGTAAGGGTCACAAACCCCCACCCCTTTCCCACCTTGGTAAAACAGGGCCAAGAGGTAGGAAAGGCGCTGCCCTTGCGGACCCCTCCCGCTCATGTGAACTGGGTCCACCCGGTCAGCTCTGGGCGACCACTGTTAACCGTCACGGTGGAAAATCAGAAGCTCGAAGGGATAATTGACACTGGAGCCGATTGCTCTGTCATAAATAGGGGACAGTGGAGGCGCGAGTGGCCACTCCTACAGAGCCCTCAAGCAGTGACGGGGGTGGGGGGCAATAGATCTGCCATGAAAGCAGCACACGCCTTACGGTGGTCAGCTTTGGAAGAATCTGGACTCTTCACCCCACTGTGCCTACCCGACCTCCCTTATGCATTATGGGGTAGAGATATCTTGAGCCAGCTTAACCTGACACTTGCCACCCCTGATAGCCTGCGGGGAAATTAATTGGGGGCCACTCTAGAGATGAGCTTTTCCCCCAGAATAACATGGATTAATAAGAAACCTATTTGGGTTGAGCAGTGGCCCCTGACAAAAGAAAAGCTCATCGCCCTCACAGACATAGTAATGACCCTCCTGCACGAGAACAAAGTGGAACCGTCCCTTAGCCCGTATAACTCCCCCCGTCTTTGTCATAAAAAAGAAAGGGGGGAGTTGGAGAATGTTGATTGATCTTCGGGCAGTAAATGCCAACATGGTACCCATGGGTACCCTCCAACCTGGTCTCCCTATGCCCACTGCAGTCCCGCAAGGGTGGACTATTATAGTGATTGATGTTAAAGACTGCTTCTATAGCATTCCCCTCCACCCGGAGGACAAAGAAAAATTTGCCTTTTCCCTCCCCGCGATCAATTTCCAAGCCCCCAGTAAACGTTATCAGTTCACCGTCCTACATGGATACTCTGCTACATCCTATCTTTTTAAACAGAAAGGGGGAGTTGGCAGGTCACTGACCCATTCAGACCTGTCTCAGGTACTATTTACCATGAATTTCCTACAAGTCAGGGATGACGGCACTACAGCCGCCCAGAGATTTTTCTCCCCAAAAGGACATGCTAAGAAAGAACCAACGCTCCTGCCCTCTCCCACCAAGGCCCTACCAGGCTCTAAAGTCATGTGGAGAGATGAAGAGGGAGGTTGGCATGGCCCTGTAACGGTAAAGAACAGAAGACAGGGCCACCTGTCATTTCATCCCGAGGATAAGATAGAAGAGCCAGAAAGATGGCTCCCTGTTTACAAGATAAGAGACCTTGATTAATGACCAACCCTACGGGGTGAGAGGAATTTCTTTCTTTTTCAGGCCTTCTGATCATCGTAGGGATCCTTGGAGGTGCTCCATCTGAAGGAAATCCGACATGGGGAATACTCCGAGTTATTCCCTCTCCCCTTCCGGTAGCACGGAACTCCCCGATCTACCCTCGCCTGCTAGTGACCAATACATCGATGGGGCTCCCTTCTGCCTCGGTGGGGCCCCTCATGTGTGGCCACAGGGGAAGACATCGAGGATCCCATACCATGGAGGGATTGCCAGATGGCGGGAGGATACCCCCTTGAGGGTGAACAAGGACGCTGATTCTGGGAATCACCCTACTTGTTGTCTGTTTCTGCCGCCTAGCTAGGCGACAGAGGGGCTATATGCTTCTTACTCAGAAAGCCTTCATGGCCATGGAGACGGGGGAGGATCCCCAAGTCTGGCTAGCCGCCATGCATGACATGTGACACCTAGGGGTAAGACGAGGTAAACCCCAAGACGGGCAACTTCTCCTGACCCAGCCACCTAAGACGGGCAAGGTCCTGGGTTGAAGGAGATGACCTAAGACAGGGTTCCTCGCCCCCGGCGGATCCCCAAGTCTGGCTAGCCGCCATGCATGACATGTGACACCTAGGGGTAAGACGAGGTAAACCCCAAGACGGGCAACTTCTCCTGACCCAGCCACCTAAGACAGGCCCTGAGGGTGTCGGGCGCCTAGGACGGGCAAGGTCCTGGGTTGAAGGAGATGACCTAAGACAGGGTTCCTCGCCCCCGGCTATCAGAGGCCAGTAGAAATGACACCGCTTAAGGCTAACCTCAGCACCGCTTAAGGTCACACCAAGTGATAACCTTGTAAAACAGAAAGGGGGAGATGTTGGGGGCGGGGGGAAGAGGCTTGGCGGTCGCTTAGAAGGGGAAACATAATCACCTTATAAGGGAATGTTACAGAACTCGGCCCCTCATTGAGTAAGAGTTCATGGGAGGGAGGACAGAGGGGATAAAAGGGTCTGCTGAGAGGTGGGGGGAGAGCGGGAATGTGATCACAGAAGAATAAAGACTCATGACCCACCTCAGGCGCTCTGTCTGGTTCTTCCCCCATCAAAGAGTGGGGGCCGGAGGTACCCCGAAGACTCACCACGCGTTGGACTGGTGAGTAAGAGGACGGACTAGCATTAAGAAGCCGGCGTTGTAAATAAAAACCCGGCACCAGGTCAATTATTTTTTCCAATGAGATATTTCATATTTTCTTTTAGTTTTTCATTTTTTGGCTTATGTTTTATTGCTATTGATTTCTCACAAAGTCATCAGCTTCCTTTTCCTCATTTATATAAAAAAGATATTCTTTTTTTCAGTGAACACTTGTATCTCCTTTTCCATTTAATCAATTCTGCTTCTAAAGGTTTTCTTCTCTTCATTGACTTTGTGGACCTCTTTTTCCATTTCACCCAACCTATTTTTTAAGATGCTGTTTTCTTCAGTAATTTTTGTATCTCCATCATTAAGCTATTTATTTTACTTTAATGATTTTACTGTATCATTCTCATTTCTTTTCTCAAATTTTAATTTTCAAAATCCTTTTTGAGCTTTTCCATGGCCTGAGACTAATTCATATTTTATAGGAGTCTTAGGATATAGAAACTTTGACTTTTATTATCTTCTGAGTGTGTATTTTGATCTTCCTGATGATCATAGTAATTTTCTCTGGTAAGATATTTTCCTCCTGTTATTTACGCATTTCCCCAGTCTGACTTGATTTTAACTCTGTTAAGGTGGGGTACTGTTACATGTTTTGGGGGATTTTTGCAAATGTTTCCAGAGATATTTCTAGGGTCCTGCAATTCTTCCAAGGTCTTGTCATCTAAGAAGAGCTCTCCTGGCCTATGCTCTGATCCATGGGTGACCAAAATTATGCTTTTTTGCCATGGAACTGCAAGAAGGGCTCCCTTTTCTGTTGTGGTAATAAACTCTGTTGTGCCTTTGCTTTTATTCCTGGAACTGGGTCTTCATTCTTCAACCCAGATCTAGGTCTGGGCAAAACAATAGAGGGCTTAATGATAGCAAACAGACCTATTTAATCTCCTTCTGGCCACCTTAATGCCCATGGTTTGAGAGCTTCAGAAGCAGCTGTCTCTTCTGTTTCAATGAATATCGAGGTCTGCTCCTGGTCTTCTGGGGTCTGGTCAGTATTACTGAAGCCTGTATTGGACAGTGCTGTACTTTCACTATGGTACAGCAGATTTTTTCTGCTGATCTTCCATGTTGTCCTTGGCAATCTCTAGACTGAGAAGTCCAGAAACCACCACTGCTGTCACTGACCCATTACACTGCTGTGTCTTCCTGGTTTCCTCAGCTGGTTTGCACATACTACTCTATGCTCCTCTCTCATCCTGCTACAGAGACTTTGAATGAAAGTATGGGAAAGAAGAGGAATTAGACTAACTACTAAACTGAAGGTCTACAAAACCATTGTGCTTACCTCATTGCTACATGCCTGTGAAACTTGGACAATCTACCAACACCATGTCAGGAATCTGAAACACTTCCATTAAATTGTCTTAGGAAGATTCTGAAGATCACCTGGCTGAAGAAGGTACCAGATACTGAAGTCTTTTCTTGAGTTAAATTGCCTAGCATTCCAACATTACTACAATAAGTGTAACTACAGTGGGCTGGAAACATTAAAATGCCACTTGTCAAAAATAAAATTATTTTATGGAAAACTCACACAGGGCAAGCTCTCACAAGAGGGTCAGAAGAAGAGATACTGAGATACCCTGAAGGTCTCATTGAAGAACTTTAGAATTGATTGTATGACATGGGAGACATTGGCACAGGACCACTCAATTTGGCAAGTCCTCATCAATGAAGGTACTCTGTAAGGAAGGCAGAATTGAAGCAGGAAATGTGACATAAATAAGATTTAATTAACCATTCCAGATGTTTTCTGCCCAAATTTTCTCCCAATCTTACTTGTCTGCTCCCCCACAGAAGGCCATCTGATAGTCTTTAGATTGCTTTCATGCTATAAACTGATCAAATTGAATGTGTTGAGAGAGAAATCATATCCTTAAGGAAAAAATAAAAGAGATAGCAAGTATAACTTTTAAAAAAAAATTAAAGGTAATAGTCTTTGATCTTTATTTAAACTCCACAATTCTTTCTTTGGATACAGATGTAGTTTCCATAGAAGATACCCTAAAATTGTCCCTGATTGTGGGACTGATTAAATGAACAAGTCTATTAAGATTGATCATCAACTCTATGTTCCTGTTACCATTTACAAATGTTCTTCTCATTTTGCTCATCTCACTCAGCATCAGTTCGTGCAAATCAGAATTCTCTGAAATGCCATCCCTCCTGGTTTCTAATAGAACAATAGTGTCCCACAACCTATACCACAATTTGTTCAGCAATTCCCCAACTTATGGACATTCATTAAATTTCCAATTCTTTGCCACCACAAACAGGCCTGTTTTTACCCTTTTTCATGATCTCTTCAGGGTATAGACCCAGTAGTGGTATTGCTGGATCAAAGGGAATGCACATTTTTATTGTGCTTTGGGCATAATTCCAAATTGCTCTCCAGAAAGGCTGGATGAGTTCACAGCTTCACCAAAAATACATTAGTGTCCCAGATTTCCCACATCCCTTCCAACATTTATCATGACTTTTCTGGTCATATTGGCCAGTCTGATAGATGTGAGGTGGTACCTTAGAGATGCTTTAATTTGCATTTCACTAATAAGTAATGATTTAGAGCAATTTTTCATATCACATGGACAATTTGTGCCCAACATGTGGTAGAGCACTCTGAGTTCAGATTGGGTTGATCAGCCATAGTCAGACATATGTACTGATGTCATTTTCATCATTTTTGATAATGAAGGACAAGAAGCAAGCAAGCAAGCAAGCAAGCAACCAACCAACCAGCTGTCTCTTCCTGGACTGTTGGGGCTGGTTTGCCCACACTAATCTTCACTCAACTGCACTCCTCTCTCACCCTGGTACAGCAGACCCTTCCAACCATCTTCCAAGTTTTCTTTGTTTAGAAAATTGTTTCATTCAGTCTTTTATTGTGGGTTCTGCCACACTAATATTTGATTAGAGTCATTATTTAAAGATATTTGTAGTGGTTTGGCGGAGAGCTCAGGTGAGTCCCTGCCTTTATTCCACCCTCTTGACTCTGCTTCCTTTCCCTGCCATCTTTTAATTAACTCCTGTTTATTCTGTATAGAACTTACTTTGTAAATATTTATTTACATATTGTCTTGCCCATTATATTGTAAACTCCTTCAGGACAGTTACTGTTTTTTTTACTCTTTTTTTAATCCTCAGTACTCGGTTTGACAGTAAGGTGGCACAGTGGATAAAGTATCAAGTCTAGAGGCAGGGAGTCTTCCTGGGTCTCAGTTACTAAATTCTAAAATGAAAGAATTGTATGGAATCATCTCTATGATCCATTCCAATTCTAAAGTTGTGCTATCTTTCCTTGCCCATTAACTCTAGTTGTATTTCCAAGGTTTTGCTGTTAGCTTTTTCTTTACTCTTTTGTATCCTCATTCTTGTTGATTTTCTCAGATTTCATGGATTCAGTGAGCTTTCTTTCTTTAAGTGTGGCAAAATTTTTTTTATTCATTGATTAAATGCCTCCACTGTATATTCCCTATATGCATATAATCTTGTTCTGTGTCTATTTATCCCATTCCTGGGATAATCTGCATGTACTCCCTATTCCTTACCCCTGCCCATATATAATCAATTGCCAAGTGTTATAGATTTTTATCTCCACAGAATCTCCTTTATTTCTTTTCCTCTCTTGATTTATCTCCCTAATTCAGGCTTTCATCTTCTCTGATCTGAATAATTGCAAGACTGCTAATTGGAATTTGACTTGTAGTCAAAGTCTCTTTTGAAAAAATAGTCCACATAGTTGTCAATATATTTTTCCTAAAGCACAAACTTAAACATATTATTCTCCTTCTTTTGAAACTTTCTTGGTTACCTATTGTTTCTAAAATGAAATTTTAAAAATCTTCAGTTTTGACATTTAAACCCAATTACAATGCGTCTCCATTCTATCTATACCAGGTTTGTTTTATATTACTATCCCTTATACATTTTGGTGTTTTAGGTAAATTGACCTAATTTCTGTTGCCTCAAATCAGTATTCCATTTTCTATCTTTGTATCTTCACTTAGAAACTGTTCCCCCATATCTGATTTTTCCCCCTTTAACTATGCTCTAAGAATAATAAATTTACTTCAGTTATCAACTCAGATCTACTGTTTTAATGGTAACACTGTACTATGCTTCCCTGATCTAGTAGAAAATAATGTTTGAGGATAAAAAATTTACTGTTTTTTATCCCCTATGCCTATCCTAAAACTCTCAAATATTCCATAATGGTAACTTCCTTTCAATCACTTCTACTGGTATGCCAGAATCTCTGATTTAGCCTGTCCATATTGCTCTACCTCGGACCCTTTTGTCTCTTGCCTGATGTACCAAAATTGCTGACCCAACTCTGTGCTTTTGTGGAAACAAATATTGAGAATGGTAAATGTTTAATCTGAGAATTAAATTGAAGAACTGCTAGAGATCTTAGAGATTATTTGGACCATATCAAAGATAAAAAAAAATTACCTAAAATCACAAGGAATAGTGAGGCCTAATCTCTATTTCTTGTTACTGTTCTTTTAGCTATAATATACCATTATGGGAAACATGGGTTTCTGTAAAGGTGGAGGTTTCTACAGACCAAATAGGGTATACTACTATCATAACATTACCAATAATATAGATAATCCTCTTAAATTCAAACTGCTTTGGTCTAATTAACCATGAACTCATTAACAGTTGCTTTCTTATGTCATGAAGAAGGGGAAAAAAACTAAATTCTTCTACCACTCTCATAAATCCACATAGACTTCATCTGGGGTTTGTTCCTCTCAGAATTCTAATTTGAAGACTGAAGAATCATGTTCACTATAATTCAAGAATATATAAAAAATTGATCACTTGGTTGAAATTACACAAAACTTCTTAAGTGCATTAAAAACAATGAAATAAGTAAAAATAATTTGGCAAATGTCAATGTAAATCATTAGGAATAAAAGAAAATGAAAAGATACAGAAAACAAAGGATCAATTTTCCTCATTTGTGGGATGGATAAATTGGGAATGAGAACAGAAGATTTAAAAAAATTGTAAGTTTCTTTTTTTAAAATTTATTTGAAAGTTACAATTTTCCCCCCAATCTTGCTTCCCTCCCCCCATACCCCCCACAGAAAGCACTCTGTCAGTCTTTACTTTGTTTCTATATTGGACCTTGATCCAAATTGGGTGTGATGAGAGAGAAATCATATCCTTAAAGAAGAGAGGAGAAGTCTAAGAGGTAACAAGATCAGACAATAAGATATCTGTTTTTTTCCTAAATTAAAGGGAATAGTCCTTGAACTTTGTTCAAACTCCACAGTTCCTTATCTGGATACAGATGTCACTATCCTTTGCAGACAGCCCAAAATTGTTCTCGATTGTTGAAATGATGGAATGAGCGAGTCCTTCAAGGTTGAACATCATTCCCATGTTGCTGTTAGGGTGTATAGTGTTTTTCTGGTTTTGCTCATCTCACTCAGCATCAGGTCATGCAAATCCCTACAGGCTTCCCTGAAATCCCATCCCTCCTGGTTTCTAATAGAACAATAGTGTTCCATGACAGACATATACCACAGTTTGCTAAGCCATTCCCCAATTGAAGGACATTTACTGGATTTCCAATTCTTTGCCACCACAAACAGGGCTGCTATAAATACTTTTGTACAAGTAATGTTTTTACCCTTTTTTCATCATCTCTTCAGGGTATAGACACAGTACTGGTATTGCTGGGTCAAAGGGTATGCACATTTTTGTTGCCCTTTGGGCATAGTTCCAAATAGCTCTCCAGAAGGGTTGGATGAGTTAACAGCTCTATCAACAGTGTAATAGAGCCCCAAATTTTGCACAACCCTGCCAACAATGATCATTATCCTTCCAGGTCATACTGGCCAATCTGAGAGGTGTGAGGTGGTACCTCAGAGAAGCTTTAATTTGCATTTCTCTAATAATTAATGATTTAGAGCATTCTTTCATATGGCTATGGATTGCTTTGATCTCCTCAGCTGTAAATTGCCTTTGCATATCCTTTGACCATTTGTCAATTGGGGAATGTCTTTTTGTTTTAAAAATATGACTCAGTTCTCTGTATATTTTAGAAATGAGTCCTTTGTCAGAATCATTAGTTGAAAAGACTGTTTCCCAATTTACTACATTTCTTTTGATCTTGGTTACAGTGGTTTTATCTCTGCAAAAGCTTTTTAATTTAATGTAATCGAAATCATCTAATTGGTTTTTGGTGATGTTCTCCAACTCTTCCTTAGTGATAAACTGCTCCCCTTTCCATAGATCTGACAGGTAAATTAATCCGTGATCTTCTAATGTGCTTATAGTATTGTTTTTTTTATATCTAAGTCCTGTAACCATTTGGACCTTATCTTGGTAAACGGTGTGAGGTGTTGGGCTAATCTAAGTTTCTTCCATACTAACTTCCAATTATCCCAGCAGTTTTTATCAAAGAAGGAGTTGTTATCCCATGGATGGACTCATTGGGTTTATCAAACAGCAGATTACTATAATCATCTCCTGCTTTTACACCTAGTCTATTCCACTGGAGCACCACTCTATTTCTTTGCCAATACCAAACAGTTTTGATGACTGATGCTTTATAATATAATTTTAGATCAGGTAGAGCTAAGCCACCTTCTTTTGAACTTTTTTCATTAAGCTCCTGGCAATTCTTGACTTTTTATTTCTCCATATGAATTTACTTTCTAATTTTTACTAACTCATTAAAGTAATTTTTTGGAATTTTGATTGGTAGGGCATTAAACAGATAGTTTAGTTTTAGTAGAATTGTCATTTTTATTATATTAGCTCTACCTATCCATGAGCAGTTGCTATTTGCCCAGTTATTTAAATCTGATTTAATTTGTGTGAGAAGTGTTTTACAATTATTTTCAAAAAGATTCTGAGACTGTCTTGGCAAATAGACTCCCAAGTATTTTATATTTTCTGAGGTTACTTTGAATGGGATTTCTCTTTCTAGCTCTTCCTGCTGTATGTTGGTGGATATATATAGAAAAATTGAGGGTTTATGAGGGTTTATTTTATAACCTGCAACTTTGCTAAAATTGCTAATTGTTTCCAGTAGTTTTTTGGATGATTTCTTGGGATTCTCTAGGTAGACCATCATGTATTCTGCAAAGAGTGAGAATTTTGTCTCTTCCTTCCCAATTCTAATACCTTCAATTTCTTTTTCTTCTCTAATTGCTGACACTAACATTTCTAATACAATATTGAATAGTAGTAGTGATAATGGGCACCCTTGTTTCACCCCTGATCTTATTGGGAATGCCTCTAGCCTCTCCCCATTGAATATAATGCATGTTGATGGTTTCAGATAGATACTGCTAATTATTTTAAGGAACAGCCCCTTTATTCCTACAGTCTCTAGTGTTTTTAATAGGAATGGATGTTGTATTTTGTCAAAAGCTTTTTCAGCATCTATTCATATGATCATATGGTTTCTGTTAGGTTTGTTGTTGATATAATTGAGTATACTGACAGTTGTCCTAATATTGAACCAAACCTACATTCCTGGAATAAATGCTACTTGATCATAATTTATTATCCTGGTGATAACGTGATGTAATCATTTTGTTAAGATTTTATTTAAGATTTTTGCATCTATATCCATCAGGGTAATAGGTCTATAAGTTTTCTATCTCTGTTTTAACTCTTCCTGGCTTAGGTAACAGCACCATATTGGTTTCATAGAAAGAGTTAAGCAGAGTTCCATATTTCCCTATTGTTCTTTAAATGTTTGGTAGAATTCACTTGTGAATCCATCAGGCACTGGAGATTTTTTTTACAGAGTTCAATGATGGCTTGTCGAATTTCTTTTTCTGAGATAGGGTTGTTTAAGTATTTAATTTCTTCTTCATTTAACCTGGGGTACTTATATTTTTGTAAATATTCATCCATTTTACTTAGATTATCAAATTTATTGGAATAGAATTGGGCAAAATAATTTCAAATTATTACTTTAATTTCCTCCTCATTGGTGGTGAGTTCACCTTTTTTCATTTATGATACTAGAAATTTGGTTTTCTTCTTTCTTTTTTTAATCAAACTGAACAAATATTTATCAACTATATTTGGTTTTTCATAATACCAACTTTTGGTTTTATTTATTAATTCAATAGTTTTTTTTGCTTTTGCTTTTATTAATTTCTCCTTTGATTTTTAGTATTTTTAATTTGGTATTTAATTGGGGATTTTTTATTTGTCCTTTCTCTATTTTTTAGTTGCATGTTTAGTTCATTTATTTCCTCTTTCTGCAATTTATTCATGTAAGCATTTAGAGCTATTATATATACCCTGAGAGTCACTTTGAATGAGTCCCATAGGTTTTGGTATGTTGTTTCATTGTTATCATTATCTAGGATAAAATGGATAATGCTTTCTATAATTTGTTTTTTGGTCCACTCATTTTTTAAAATGAGCTTATTCAGTTTCCAATTTGCTCTGGGTCTATATCTCCTTGGCCCAGTATTGCATATGACTTTCATTGCATTGTGATCTGAGAAAGATGTATTCACTATTTCTGCCTTTCTGCAGTTGAACATTAGGGTTTTATGTCCGATTACATGGTGAATTTTTGTGTAAGTTCCATGTACTGCAGAGAAAAGGGGATATTCCTTTCTATCCCCATTCAGTTTCCTCCATAAGTCTACCATAACTAATTTCTCTAACAATCTTTTTGCCTCCTTAACTTCTTTCTTGTTTATTTTATGATTCAATTTATCTAGATCTGAGAGCTGGAGGTTGAGGTCTCCCACTAGTAGAGTTTTGCTGTCTATGTTTTCCTGTAGTTCTTTCAGCTTCTCCTCTAAGAATTTGGGTACTGTCCCACTGGGTGCATATAGATATATATATATATATATATATATATATAGATATAGATATAGATATAGATATAGATATAGATATAGATATAGATATAGATATAGATATAGATAGATAGATAGATATAGATATATAGAGAGAGATATATATGTATGTATATATATATATATATATATATATATATATATATATATATATTCAGTATTGAAATGATTTTGTTGTCTACGGTACCTTTTAGGAGGATAAAGTTTCCTTCCTTATCTCTTTTAACACCATCTATTTTTGCTGCTGCTTTTTCTGAGATAAGTATTGCTATTCCTGCTTTTTTTACTTCAGCTGAAGCAAAATATATTTTGCTCTAACCTTTTACCTTTACTCTCTATGTATCTCTCTGCTTCAAATGAGATTCTTGTAAGCAGCATATTGTAAGATTCTGGTTTTTAGTCCAGTCTGGTATTTGCTTAGATTTTAAAGAAGAGTTCATCCCATTTACATTCAATGTTTACTAATTCTTTAATGCCCTCCATGCTATCTTCCCTCTGTTTGTATTTTCCCCCTTTCCCCCCCTTTATCCAAATTCCCCAGTATTTTGTTTCTGAATAACACCCCCTTCAGTGTGTTTGCCCACCTATATCACTGCTCCCCTTTCTTTCCCCTTTCCCTTTTTCCTTCCCTTTCTTTTATTTCCCCTTTTTCCCCCACTCCCCATCCCTTTCTCCATCTCCCACTCCATTTTTCCCCTTTTAATACTTGAAAGGTTAGATGTTTTATAAGTTAACTGAGTATGTATAGGTTGACTTTAAGCCAAGTCTGATGAGAAGAACATTGAGGTGTTTTCCATCTGCTGCCTTCTTCCCCTCTACTACCAGAGGATTTTTGTACCTCTTAGTGTAATGAGATTTTATCCCATTCAGTCCCCTCCCTCCTCCAGTCTCTTTCCTGTCCCCCCTTTTTAAGGAGGTAGTGTTTTTTAGATCATTCTATCTAAGTCATAGAACATTCTGAGTGTCTGTCCCTTCTAGTTCAGTATATTCTATCGAATACAGTCAAAATTCCTGAGAGTTACTGGAGTCTTTCTCCCAAGTGGGTTAAAGTCAGTTATATCTCTTTAGATAGCAGTCTCATGGATAGGTCCTGAATGCCCATCATTTCTGGCTAGATATATTCTCTCTGTTAGAGTTACAATTCTCAAGATTTATGAGAATCTTTTTGCCCCCCCCCCCCCATGCTGGGATATAGCTAGTTTCAAATTACTGGACAGCTTTTATTTCCTTTTACCGCCCCCCCCCCCCCTTTTTTACCTTTTCATCTCTCTCTTGAACCTGCTCTTTGCAGTCCAAATTTTCGGTTCAGCTCTTGTCTTTTCATCAGAAATTTTTGGAATTCTTCCATTTTGTTAAATATGCATGCTTTTCCCTGGAAGAGAAGGCTCAGCTTTGCAGGAAAGTAGATTCTTGGCTGCATTCCAAGCTCCCTTGCTCTTTGAAATATCTTGTTCCAGGCCCTTTGATCCCTTAATGTTGATGCAGCCAAGTCCTGCATGATCCTTGCTGTGGCTCCTTAATATTTAAATTGTTTCTTTCTGGCTGCTTGCAGGATTTTCTATTTTATCTGATAGTTCTGGAGTTTGGCCACAACATTCCTTGGTGTTTTCATTTTAGGGCATTTTTCCATCACTAGATCCTGTAATATTAAGTCCAGGCTTTTTTTCTCTTCAGTTTTTTCAGGAAGTCCTATAATTTCCTCTTTGCCCTTCCTTGATCTATTCTCAAAGTCAGTGGTTTTGTTAATGAAGCATTTTAAATTTTCTTCCGTTTTTTCTATTTTTTGATTTTGTTTAACCGACTCTTGCTGTCTCATGGAGTCATGAGTTTCTGTAGACTCCATTCTTTTTTTGGGGGGGGAGTTTTCTTCATTAACCTTTTGCAACTCCTTTTGCAATTTGTCAATTCTATTTTGAAAGAACTTACCATTTGACCAGTTGAAGTTTTGAGAGAATTAATTTCTTTTTGCATTTGCCCAACTGAGGATCTGAGAGATTTATTCTCATTTTTTATTGGTCCACTTGATCATTTGAAAGATTTATTCTCATATTGTAATTGTCCAGTAGATGATCTGAGAGATTTATTCTCCTTTAGTATTTGTCCATTTGTACTTTCTAACGTTTTGTTTACTTGTTGTAATGAATTAATTGTCTCTCCCAAATTTTTAAACTCCTTCCTTATTTCTTCAAGGAAGTCTTTCTGTGCTGAAGACCAGCCTTGGGTGAATACCAGCAAGTGAGTCTGGGCTCTGAGGGAGACACAGCCTGGGATCAGCCAGATTAACAGCTGAATTGGAACTGGGAGTCTGAGGGCACAAGAGGCAGAACTGCTGGATCAGAGGTAGGGCTGGAGGAAAGGGGCTTGGGTCCACAGGGAAGCAGAGGTGCTGGTGTTGGTGCTGTACCCCTGGAGCTTGGGGACCAGGCTGGGGGGAAGAGTTCTGGTGCAGGAGAACAGCTGACACCATCCCTAGGCTTCTGGGGTCTGAGAAGCTCTGAGGGCACACCTCCATTGCTCAGAGGCCTCTCCTCAAACAATGGCAAATTAGTTCTTCCTCAGGCCCAGGTGTGTGAGCAGAAGAACCAGCCTAGCTGAGGAATCACCTCAGGCCAGGGAAAAGAACACAATTGATTGAAGGCAAAATAATTCAATAGTTCCAATTCCTGCCTTCGGGCAAAGGGAGAAGGCCTCCCAACCAAGGTCACAGATACCACAGAAAGGGCAACCATCACCTCCTACTGGCCAGCCAGAGAAACTGCACTCAGTAAAGCCTTAAGAGATCTCAAGCCCAGGTGAACCAGCCTCCCCCCCACTCAAGGTCTTAGCATAATGAAGAAGGGTCAGTGGAAAGGTGGATCCATAGAAAAATTCCTGGAAGGGAAAGACCCCAACTCAGAGACACCTGGAACCTCTGAGGAGAAAACAATCAGGTCTCCAGCACAAAAAGACTTCCTTGAAGAAATAAACTAGGAGCTTAAAAATTTGGGAAAGACAATTAATACCTTAGAAAGTACAATTGGACAAACACAAAAGGAGAATAAATCTCTCAGATCATCAATTGGACAATTACAAAATGAGAATAATTCTCTCAGATGCTCAAATGTGCAAATGCAAAAAGAAATTAATTCTCTCAAAACCTCAATTGGTCAAATGGAAAGCTCTTTCAAAAGTAGAATTGACCAATTGGAAAAGGAGTTGCAAAAGGTTAATGAAGAAAACTCCTCCCCACAAAAAAGAATGGAGTCTACAGAAACTAATGACTCCATGAGCCAGCAAGAGTCAGTTAAATAAAATCAAAAAATAGAAAAAAAATAGAAGCAAATATAAAATACCTCATCAACAAAACCACTGACCACGAGAATAGATCGAGAAGGGGCAACCTGAAAATCATAGGACTTCCTGAAAACATTGAAGAGAAAAAAAAAGCCTGGACTTAATATTACAGGATCTACTGATGGAAAACTGCCCTGATATCATGGAATTGGAGGGCAAATTAGTTATTGAAAGAGTACACCAATCCCCACCAGAAAAAGATCCTAAAATGAAAACACCAAGGAAAGTTGTGGCCAAACTCCAGAACTATCAGATAAAAGAGAAAATCCTGAAAACAGCCAGAAAGAAACAATTTAAATATCAAGGAGCCACAGTAAGGAACATGCAGGACCTGGATGCATCAACTTTAAGGGATCGAAGGGCCTGGAACGAGATATTTTGAAGAGAACAGGAGCTTGGAATGCAGCCAAGAATCTACTTTCCTGCAAAGCTAAGCCTCCTCTTCTAGGGAAAAAGATGGACATTTAACGAAATGGAAGAATTCCAAAAATTTCTGATGAAAAGACCAGAGCTCAACAGAAAATTAAGACATCAAACAGGAGGTTTAAGAGACACATGAAAAGGTTAAAAAAAAGGGGGAGTGTTAAAATGAAAAAAAAAATGCAATCAGTAAGTTGAAACTGACTATACCCCAGCATGGGGGCAGGGGGAAGAGACTCTCATAAATCCTGAGAAATATATCTCTAACAGAGAGAATATACCTAGCCAGAAATGATGGACATCCATGACCTACCCATGAGACTGCTATCTAATGGGATGTAACTGGCTTTAACCCTACTTGGGAGAAAGACTCTAACAACCCTCAGGAATCTTGACTCTATTCAATAGAATATACTGAACTAGAAGGGACCTAGATAGAATGATCTAAAAAAAATACACTACATCCCCAAAAAGGGGGACAAGAAAGAGACGGAAGGAGGGAGGGGATTGAATGGGACAAATCTCATTACACTAAGAGGTACAAAAAACCTATAGTAATAGAGGGGAAGAAGGGAGCAGAGGAGAAACACCTGAATTTTGTTCTCATCAGACTTGGCTAAAAGTCAACCTACAAATACTCAGTTAAGTTATAAAACATCTAACCTTTCAAGTATTAAAAGGGGAAAAGGGGAGTGGGGAAGGAGAAAGGGAAGGGGAGGGGTGGAAATAAGGGGAAATAACAATAGGAAGGAAAGGGAAAAGGGAAAAAGGGAAAGGGGAAAGAAAGGGGAGGATGTGATATAGGAGGGCAAACACAGTGAAGGGGTGGAATTCAAAAACAAAATACTAGGGAATATGGATAAATGGGGGTAAAGGGGGAAAAATACAAACAGAGGGAAGATAGCACAGAGGGCAATAAAGAATTAGTAATCATAACCTTGAATGTGAAAGGGATGAACTCTCCCTTAAAATGTAAGCAAATAGCAGAGTGGATTAAAAAACAGAATCCTACAATATGCTGCTTGCCAGAAACTCATTTGAAGCAGAGAGATACATATAGAGTAAAGGCAAAAGGTTGGAGCAAAATACATTTTGCCTCAGCTGAAGTAAAAAAAGCAGGGGTAGTAATCCTTATCTCAGACAAAGCAGCAGCAAAAATAAATAGCATTAAAAGTGATAAGGAAGGAAACTTTATCCTCCTAAAAGGTACCATAGACAATAAAATCATTTCAATACTGACTATATATATATATATATATGTACCAAGTGGGACAGCACCCAAATTCTTAGAAGAGAAGCTGAAAGAATTACAGGAAGACATAGACAGCAAATCTCTACTAGTGGGAGACCTCAACCTCCAGCTCTCAGATCTAGATATATCAAATCATAAAACAAACAAGAAAGAAATTAGGGAGGTAAATAGATTGTTAGAAAAATTACATACAGTAGACTTATGGATGAAACTGAATGTGGATAGAAAGGAATGTCCCTTTTTCTCTGCAGTACATGGAACTCATACAAAAACTTGACCATGTACTAGGACCTAAAAACCTAATGATCAACTGCAGAAAGGCAAAAATAGTGAACACATCTTTCTCAGATCACAGTGCAATAAAAGTCATATGCAATACTGGGCCAAGGAGATATAGACCCATAACAAATTGGAAACTGAATAACCTCATTTTAATAAATGAGTGGACCAAAAACCAAATTATAGAAGGAATTAACTATTTTATCCTAGATAATGATAATAATGAAACAACATACCAAAACCAATGGGATTCATTCAAAGCAACTCTCAGGGGATATATTATAGCTCTAAATGCTTATATGAATAAATTGGAGAAAGAGGAAATCAATGAACTAAACATGCAACTAAAAAAATTAGAGAAAGAACAAATCAAAAATCTCCAATCAAATACCAAATTAGAAATTCTAAAAATTAAAGGAGAAATTAATAAAATCAAAAGCAAAAAAAACTATTGAATTAATAAATAAAATAAAAAGTGGGTATTATGAAAAAACCAATAAAATTGATAAATCTCTGGTCAATTTGATTAAAAAAAAGAAAGAAGAAAGCCAAATTGCTAGTATTATAATGAAAAAGGTGAACTCACCACCAATGAGGAGGAAATTAAAGTAATAATTCAAAATTATTTTTCCCAAATTTATGCCAATAAATTTGTTAATCTAAGTGAAATGGATGAATATTTACAAAAATATAACTTGCCCAGGTTAAATGAAGAAGAGATTAAATACCTAAACAACCCTATCTCAGAAAAAGAAATTCAACAAGCTATTATTGAATTCCCTAAAAAAAATCTCTAGGGCCAGATGGATTCACAAGTGAATTCTACCAAACGTTTAAGGAACAATTGGTTCCAATCCTATATAAACTCTTTGGGAAAATAGGGAAAGATGGAACTCTGCCTAACTCTTTCTATGAGACCAACATGGTACTGTTACCTAAACCAGGAAGAGTTAAAACAGAGAAAGAAAGTTATAGACCTATTTCCCTGATGAATATAGAAGCAAAAATCCTAAATAAAATCTTAGCAAAACGACTACAATAAGTTATCACTAGGATAATATGTTATAATCAAGTAGGATTTATTCCAGGAACGCAGGGATGGTTCAATATTAGGAAAACTGTTAGTATACTCAATTATATCAACAGCAAACCTATCAGAAATCATATGATCATATCAATAGATGCTGAAAAAGCTTTTGACAAAATACAGCATCCATTCCTATTAAAAACACTATAGAGTGTAGGAATAAATGGACTGTTCCTTAAAATAATTAGCAGTATCTATCTGAAACCATCAACAAGCATTATATTCAATGGGGAGAGGCTAGAGGCATTTCCAATATGACCAGGTGTGAAACAAGGGTGCCCATTATCATCACTACTATTCAATATTGTATTGGAAATGTTAGCATCAGCAATTAGAGAAGAAAAAGAAATTGAAGGAATTAGAATTGGGAAGGAAGAGACAAAAGTCTCACTCTTCGCAGATGACATGATAGTCTACCGAGAGAATCCCAAGAAATCATCTAAAAAACTACTGGAAACAATTAGCAATTTTAGCAAAGTTGCAGGTTATAAAATAAACCATCATAAATCCTCAACTTTTCTATATATGTCTAGCAAGAAACAGCAGGAAGAGCTAGAAAGAGAAATCCCATTCAAAGTAACCTCAGACAGTGTAAAATATTTGGGAGTCTATTTGCCAAGACAGACTCTGAATCTTTTTGAAAACAATTATAAAATACTTCTCACACAAATTAAATCAGATTTAAATAACTGGGCAAATATCTACTGCTGATGGACAGGGAGAGCTAATATAATAAAAATGACAATTCTTCCAAAACTAAACTATCTGTTTAGTGCCCTATCAATCAAAATTCCAAAATATTACTTTAATGACTTAGAAAAAATTGTAAGTAAATTCATGTGGAGAAATAAAAAGTCAAGAATTCCCAGGAGCTTAATGAAAAAAATGCAAAAGAAGGTGGCTTAGCCCTACCCGATCTAAAATTATATTATAAAGCATCAGTCATCAAAACTGTTTGGTATTGGCTAAGAAATAGAGTGGTAGACCAGTGGAATAGACTAAGTGTAAAAGCAGGAGAGGATTATAGTAATTTGATGTTTGATAAACCCAAAAAGTCAGGCCATTGGGATAAAAACTCCCTCTTTGTTTAAAAACTGCTGGGAAAATTGGAAGTTAGCATGGAAGAAACTTAGATTAGACCAATACCACACACCCTTTACCAAGATAAGATCCAAATGGTTACAGGACATAGACATAAAAAAATAATACTATAAGCAAATTAGAAGTTCAATGACTAGTCTATCTGTCAGATCTATGGAAAGGGGTACAGTTTATGGCGAGGGAAGAGTTGGAGAACATCACTAAAAACCAATTAGATGGTTTCAATTAAATTAAATTAAAAAGCTTTTGCACAGATAAAACCAACGTAATCAAGATCAAAAGAAAAGTAGTAAATTGGGAAACAATCTTTACAACTAATGATTCTGACAAAGGACTCCTTTCTAAAATATATAGAGAACTGACTCATATTTTTAAAATAAAAAGAGATTCCCCAATTGACAAATGGTCAAAGGCTATGCAAAGGCAATTTACAGATGAGGAGATCAAAGTAATTCATAGCCATATGAAAAAATGCTCTAAATAATTAATTTTTATTGAAATGCAAATTAAAGCTTCTCCAGGGTACCACCTCCTACCTCTCAGATTGGCCAGTAAGACCAGGAAGGATAATGATCATTGTTGGAAGGGATGTGGGAAATCTGGGACACTATTGCACTGTTGGTGGAGCTGTGAACTCATCCAACCCTTCTGGAGAGCTATTTGGAACTATGCCCAATGGGCAACAAAAATGTGCATACCCTTTGACCCAGCAATACCACTACTGGGTCTATACCCTGAAGAGATGAGGAAACAGGGTAAAAACATTACTTGTACAAAAAATATTTATAGCAGCCCTGTTTGTGGTGGCAAAGAATTGGAAATCCAGTAAATGTCCTTCAGTTGGGGAATGGCTTAGCAAACCGTGGTTTATGTATGTCATGAACACTACTGTTCTATTAGAAAACAGGAGGGACGTGATTTCAGGGAAACCTGGAGGGATTTGCATGAACTGATGCTGAGTGAGATGAGCAGAACTAGAAAAACACTATACACCCAAACAACAACATGGGAGTGATGTTCAACCTTGAAGGACTCACTCATTCCATCAGTGCAACAATTGGGAACAATTTTGGGCTGTCTGCAAAGGAGAGTACCATCTGTATCCAAATAAGGAGCTGTAGAGTTTGAACAAAGTACAAGGACTATTCCCTTTAATTTGGAAAAAAAAACAGATATCTTATTGTCTGATCTTGTTAGCTCTGAGAATTCTTTTCTCTTTAAGGATATGATTTCTCTCTCATCATGCCTAAATTGGATCAAGGTAAAACATGGAAACAAAGTAAGGACTGATGGAGTGCTATCTGTTGGGTGGGGGTGGGGGAGGGAAGCAAGATTGGGGGAAAATTGTAAAACTCAAATAATATCTTTAATGAAAAAAATATAAATCAAAATAAATAAATCAAAAAACGACAGCAATCTTTTACCTTCTGTGTGATTGAGAAGGTTCTCAGAAGGCATGTTGCTTTTTAAATTTAATACAGTGAGATAGGGATGAATTATAGCACAAATTTAAAAAAAAATCATTGCCACAAGTAACTTTTCTAAATTGTAGTTTTGATAAACAACTTAGAAAGACACACGAATTTGATCGATGTGATGGCCATCCATGTATCCAGAGGACATGCTAGCCATCTCCTGACAGAGAAGGGAACATTCAATGTGAAGAATGAGAAATATATTTCTAGACACGATCGTGTGGGGATTGATTTTGCTTAATGATGCATGTTTGTTACAAGGGTTTAGATTTCTTTCTTTTTCATATTTGCACCAAAAACTGAGTTTTCCACAGGCCTATTGGAAATTATAGGAAGAGCTCATTTAGTTTGTTGAGTCTGTAGACTTTCATTTTCAGTTTTTAGAACTGGGGATGGGGGAAATGGGGGAAGAGAGAATTTCAATCCTTATCGATTTTTTAAAGTGTTGTTCTGATCACGTCATTTCCCTTCAAATATAAACTCTTCTACTGACATCGAATGTCCTTCACAAACGTACTGATCTTCTTAGCCTTGACTCCTTTCCACATGACCACCATCCAACACAACTAGCCCTCCTGTTGTTCCTCAAACATAAAACTCCATACTCCCATTACCCAAAACAGTCTCCTTTCTCAGTTCTATTTCTTAGTTCCTCTGGCTTCCGGAAAGACTCAGTTCAACCATTTAATTAATGTTGAATGAGTGAGTGTTGATGGAATCTCATCTGCAGACCGACTTCCTGGTTCTCCCAGCTAATAATGCTTCCCTGCTCAGATTCCCTTATTTCTACTCTGTATGTAGTTAACACACACACACACACACACACACACACACACACACACACACACACATATATATATATATCTGCATGCTTATGATGTCTCCTCCAATAAAGTGAATCAAGTGTGAACTTCTTGAGGGAAGGAATTGTTTCTGTATTTCTTTGTATCACCAATGCTTATCCCAGGGCCTGGGACATAGTAAAAACTTAATAAACACCTATAAGTTTTTTGGACATGAAAAAAAAAGAATAGCCATCTCCTACTCCTTCATTGAGTAGTTTGAATTGAGAGCTCATCTTACAATTTTTCTAACAGGAAGCAGATTTTTTCCCTTCCCTTTCACTGGGAAGTCAGTTTATAATGACTTTATGGAGGGTATGTTGGAGGTTCAGAGAAATTGTCTTACTCTGGGAATTATGAACCTTTCTGCAAGACCACTATCCTCTTAAAATCTCCAAAATACATCAAGACTTGAACTGCCAATTGGTCATTTTGTAGAAGGGGGTAATAGACTGAATGTAAATAAAAAAGTCTAACAATAGCTTCAAGAAACTGCTTGTAGAAGGCAGAGGATTTCAATCTCAAAGTCACATTTAGATGAAGTAGAGAAATCAGCTGATCAATTTATTCAATAATGATTATCCTTTTTGCAACAAATGTAATTTTATTTCTTAGTTCATCTTCCAAAAATTTAAAGGTGATGGCTAAGCATTACTGTCTTTTCATCTTACATGTTCAACAGGTTTCTAAGAGGGTGAAGATGAAATAGAGACTGTGTACAATTTCTCAGGAAACCCTTTTTGATGGAGTTAGAAAAGAGATTTTTTTTCTCCCTTTAGCTGTTAGTATACAAGTACCATCAAATCTATATGTCACTAAGAATCTTCTTATATTACAGCCCCACTGCCTCCTTCTATGATTATTTGCTGCTTTTATTGATTTTTTTGCTTCTGAAGTTATAGCCAGTTCTAAACTCAACAATGTGGGTCTTTTATTTTTTTCATGAGTATAACAGTTTAAAAATATCTGTGATAATATTATCCTTTGGGTCTATAAATTCTCCTGTGTTCCTTGGTAATAATGAGAACATTCTACTTTCAAATTATTATCTTAACTTTAATCTCACTTTCTAAGCTTTCTTTTAAGCCTTTGTTCCACCATTCCTATTGTTTTGAACTATTGATTTAAAAAATTCAAAACAGATATAAAAATGTAATTACTCCTGTCATATACTTCAACTTTTTTCCAATCATAAAATAAACAGAAACAGAATTGTCCCTTTCTTTTACTTGTCAATGTTACAGGATAGTCAAGATACAATTTACTAATATTTCAGATACATACACAGTGTTTGCATTTTTTGCATTTTAGTGTAAAAATTGGTCAAATTACCTAGCTTTTTGTTCCAAGTCAAGGATTCTCTGGAATTTCTTTTTTTGTCAGCAAATGCACAGAATCTTCTTTCCAGTTAAGGTACTAATAACCATTTTGTCAGAACACTGGATTTGTTTATTCCCATACATTTCCCAGTTGCTGAAGTTTAGACAAAATACTTTATCAGATGTCAGAACTGGCACTTATGGTCATTATCGTTGTGTTCCTTATAATTCCGTAAAGTGCTCACTAAATCTGAGGTTAGGCCTATTTCCTTTTGAATGTTTTCTCTCTATTATCATATACAGTGTATTTCCACAGGATTGTATGACTATAAGTGTCAGACATCATCCATACTTGATAGACATTTATTTTCTTCATGAGATTTTTGTCCTTAAAACTAAATGCATTTTTTTTCTTTTGGAAGTGATTTTGATTAATACAATAGGTTAATGTGTAATAGAAGATCAGTTAATAAGGGTCAGACCTTAGAAAATATTTAAAAGTTGCTCTTTTTTATAGAGTATACCCAAATATTTCTTTCTTGCCTGGACCCAATCAAACAAGTGGATAAACTTTTAATTTTTGTCTTTTGTATTTGTTTTTTCTGTTATGTTTTGTTTTTTTACTTTATCTTAGGTGAACGGACATGTGGAAATGGAATTAGAAAAGTGAGAATTTTGTGATCTCCAAAAGGTCAGAATAGCTATCTTTCTTATTCCTAGAAAACAGTTTAAGTGGAAGAGTACCCTGAAACTTTAGCTACTCCAAAGGAAGTATCTGTGAAGAGTATGGAATACTGGTAACTTAGGGATATTACTGGCTTCAAGTAAATAGTGAAAGGTTGGCTATGTTCACTGGCATAGCACTTATCCTTGTAGCTGAACAATGAGCTTTATCCAAAAGGAAATTCATGAAACTCCATGAAGAAGAAAATTACTCCTAGACCCAGGAGTCTTGAGAAATTATTTGATTACATGGTTCTCAAAATGTTATTGATTTTAGGCATGAGATTTTTCTTTATTGGAATACTGTATGCACAAAAAGACAGTGCCACAAATTTGTGGGGTTGTCTTATAATCATTATGTTGTTATATTTACTCAGTAAATCAATTTTGGAAAGAAAATATAATGCTATTTTATCAATAATTAGAAATATATCAGATGAAGCTTGAGGACTAAACCCTTATGAATTTTCATACAACCCTGACAATACTTAGACTCAGGTGGTTAAAGACCAATTCACCTAAGAGTGGAGAGAAGGAAACCAGAGTTAGACTACGTATAAACCTAATAATATAACAATGAACCTTTGTTTTAATTTTGGGCATCATGGTTATGGTAAACCTGTGGTTATTATTTACTGCTTGTCCTTTTAAAATTCAATGTTAACTCCAGCAGTAGAAAAAGGAACGCATTCAATTATCCCATTTTTAGTTATTTTATCATTGGCATTGTATTTTATTTTTCAGTTAATAAAACTTACTTTAGCTTCTTCCCTTCTCCCCCACCCTATCTTTTATGGTTAACAAAATAAAAAAGAAAAACTTTTATATACAAGTATGTGTTATTATATAGTCAAACAAAATAATTTTTTTTTTAGTTTTGGCAAGGCAATGGGGTTAAGTGGTTTGCCCAAGGCCACACAGCTGGGTAATTATTAAGTTTCTGAGGCCAGATTTGAACCCAGGTACTGCTGACTCCAGGGCCAGTGCTCTATCTTCTGTGCCACCTAGATGCCCCTCAAAATAAATTCTTTCATTAGCGATATCCAAAAAAAATCTGTCAATCTACACTCTGAGTCTCTTTCTCTTATGGGATGTTAGATGATAGATGGTATATTTTCTCATAGGTCATCTAGAAGCATAGTTGATCATTGCATTATCAGGAAATATTAAACGTTTTAAAACTATTTGTACTCACAGTTGTGCTGTCTTTATTGTCTAAATTATTCTAGTTATATTTAGTTTATGCTACATCCTTTCATGGAAGTATTCTAATGATTCTCTGAAACTCTCCATTTCATCACTTTATACAATGTAAAGAATATGAAATTACATGTATACATGTTAATTTATTTACTTTTTTTCTTAATTGATGGGCAGTCCCTTGATTTCTGATTCTTCACCACTGCAATAAATTATTAAAAGCATGTTTATTTTTATTGAAAAGTTTTGGTTGAACCTCTTTTCCCATTTTTTGAAATAACTTATGTATTTTACATGCTCTGATTCACTGATAGAATTTACTTGAAAATTCTGGTGCTGTTGCATACACGTGATCTTTGGAAATTCAATTAAGCTTTATTAATTTATATATTACTTTATTGAAGTTCTTTCCTTTTAATCCATATATTTTACATTTCATATATATATATTCACTCATTTCCTTTAGATTATCAATTGTACTATCTAATAATGAGATGAATAGTTTATAATAAGTTTTTCATTAATTTATTATAAATCTGTCTTTCCAATTTTGTCATTGGAAATTTGAATTTCTTCTTTGTTCTAAAAATCAAAGTAGTCAATTGTGTGCTTAGAACAATCATATATATGTGTGTGTGTGTGTGTGTGTGTGTGTGTATAGATAGATATAAATTTATTTTTTCTTACAAATTTGATCTACTTTTTTCAGGATGTATAGTTCAGTTTTTAACTCAGGTTTAAAAATGTATTTTTTCTAAGTTTCTTTTTTAATTTACTGCCCAGTTACTTAAATTATTGTACTTTTTGTTTTTTCCTTTAATTGAATGTGTTTACCTATTAATTGCATGCTTCTTCCCTTCCAATGCTTTTATTATCTTCAAAAATTTGCCTTTTAATGCTTTATTTTTTTGAAATACAAAGTATTTAGGATTGCTAATTAGTTTCCAATAATTTTTAATCATTTCTTAAGTGATCCTTTATTGAATAATTTTTATTTCTAATTCTAATAATTTTTTGAGATTTTATGATCAATTTTTGCAAATGGGAATACCAAGTTGAAAAATATTATTTCTCTTACCATACAAAATTCAACAGAGAAATATGATATCTATTCTTTCTTAATTTATTTTTATGCCCTTACCTTCTTTCTGATTAGTTTTTATTTAACTTTGTCTAGGTCTAAAAGTTGTCAAGGAATTTCCTCCAATATAATTGCACTGTTTCATTGTCTCTAAAACTCACTTAAAATTTCAGTACTATATGCAAATTCTATGACAGTCACTGTGTATTGTTATTATTTAGCTTTAATATCAATTTATTTGTATAGTTTCCTTATTTCTTTCAATTAAATCTATTTTTTGCTATTACTTTGTCTGAGATTCTGATTATTACCTCTGCTGTTTTGATATCAGCTGCAGTGAAGTATTTTTATCCAACCCCTTATTTTGACTTTGTTAAACTTTTCTCACATAAGTTTTTTGTAAACACATTGTTAGCTTCTTTCTATCTCATTCTTTTATCATCTTATATTTTTGTTATTTCAATTAAATATCTTAATTTATATGTCATATAAATCTTTATGTTATATCTTTAATTATATATTACTTACAGTAGATTTAGGAATAAATTGTATAGGATCTTTAATTATTATATCCTCACATAAAATTCTCACATCTGATTTCTTCTCTTTCATTATAAAATAAAGTTACATTAGTGAGAAGTATCCTCAGTGCCACTGCTCTAGATTTAATTCACTTTTCGTCTAATCCATGACCTTTCTATTTCCCTTGCCCTCTACTCAATTACATGTTGTTAGCTGTCTATGTCTTCCTGTAACTCATTTAATTTCTCTCTAACAATTTGGATGCTAAACCACTTGACACATATCTGTTGAGTATTGAGATTACTTAAATGTCTATGTTACTAGTTTTTTTGTTGATTATATGTCAACTACATCAACTGATATGTAGTTGATGTAGAATAAACTAAAAAACTAGTTGAAACAATAACTAACAAAAATGAAGGGTATAAAATAAATCCACATACATCATTAGCATTTCTATATACTATAAACAGAACCTAAAAGGAAAAGTCAGAAAGAAAAATGTCATTTAAAATAACAACAGATTGAGAGAGGTAGTATTCAGAAGCAAAACACTGGTGAGGAAGGATGGGGGAAAGGAAGGGGGAAATGTACAAACAGAAAAGAGATGGCATGGGGGGTAGTAAAGAATTTAGTCATTTTAACTGTCAAAGTGAATAGGATGAACTCTCTCATTAAACAGAAGCAGATAGTAGAGTGGATTAAAAATAGAATCCTACAATATGCTGCTTACAAGAAACACATTTGAGCAGAGAGTAAAGGTAAAAGACTAGAGCAGAATATATTTTGCTTCAGCTGAAGTGAAAAAAGAAGGGGTGGCAATCCTTATTGCAGATAAAACAATTGAAAAAATCGATCTCATTAAAAGAGATAAGGAAGAAAACTACATCCTTCTAAAAGGTAGCATATACAATACAGTAATCTCAATATTTAACAGATATGTGCCAAATGGTTTAGCATCCAAATTGTTAGAGAGAAATTAAATGAGTTACAGGAAGACATAGATAGCAAAACTCTACATTGGGGGACCATGACCTCCATCTCTCAGAATTAGATAAATCTAACATAAAATAAACAAGAAAGAAGTTAAGGAGGTAAAAAAAAAATACAAAGTTAGATATGATATACCTCTGGAGAAAACTGATTGGGCCTAGAAAGGAATATGTATTCCATGACACCTACACAAAAAATGACCATGTATTAAAGCATCAAAACCTTATAATCAAATGCAGAAAGGCATGATACAATAAAAATCATGTGCCATAAAGGTCCACGGAGAGACAAACCTAAAATTAATTGGGTCAAACAATATCATAGGAATGGTTAATAATTTCATACAAGTGAGTAACAATACAGAGGTAATATGGAGAAAGAAGAGATCCATGAAATGGGCATGCTACTAAAAACATCCAGAGAAAGAACAAACAACAAAATAGATAACCCTTTAGTTAATTTGGTTTAAGAAGAAAAAGAAAGAAGAAAACCATGTTACCAATATCAAAAAAGGAAAAGAATATTTAATTCAACATCAGTGAGGAGGAAATTAAAGTAATAATTTGGAATTATTTTGCCAAACTGTATGTCAGATGAATATTTAATAATATATAAATTTCCCAGGTTAAAAGAAGAGGAAAATAAATATTTAAATAATTCCATCTCAGAAAAAGAAATTGAACAAAATATCAATGAAATTCTTCAGAAAAAAATTTCTAGGGCCAGATGAATTCAAAAGTGAATTCTACCAAACATTCAAGGAACAATTATTTACAATTCTATGTAAACAAATTTGAAAAACTAGGTGAAGGAATTCTGCCAAATTCATTCTACTACAAAATCATGGTACTGAAACTTAAGCCAAGGAAGAGTCAAAATGGAGAAAGAAAGTTATAGATCAATTTCTCTAATAAATATATATGAAAAATTTTAAATACAATATTTACAAAGTTATTACAGCTTGTTATAACTAGTATAATACACTATGATCAATGAGAATTTATACCAAGAATACAGGGTTGGTCCAATATTAGCAAAATTATCAGAATAATTGACCTTATGAATAACAAACCTAACAGAAATCATATGATTATCTCAATAGATGCTGAAAAATCATTTGACAAAATACAGCATTCATTCCTATTAAAAACACTTTAGAACATAGGAATAAATGAATTGTTACTTAAAACTATAAGCAGTATCTATCTGACATCATCAACAGGCATTATATGTAATGGATAAAAGCCAAAAACATTCCCAGTAAGATCAGTGGTAGAACAAGGATGTCCATTATCACCACCACCACTATTCAATTTTGTTTTAGAATTCTTAACTTTAGCAATAAGAGAAGAAAAAGAAATTGAAGGAATTTGAATAGGCAATGAAAAAACAAAACTCTCTCTGTGCCAATAAGATGATGGAATACTTAGAGAACCCTAGAAAATTATCCCAAAATCTTCTTGAAACAATTGCAGGATATAAAATAAGCTCACATAAATCATCAGCAAATCTATCTATTACTAACAAGAAACAGTAGTAAGAGACAGAAAGAGAAATTCCACATAAAGGAATTGTAGATAACATAAAATGTTTGGGAATCTACCAATCAAGACAAATTTGGAAACTATATGAAAACAAACAAATCACATTTTTCAAACAAATAAAATCAGATCAAATAGCTTGAAAAATGTCAATTGTTCATGGATGTGCAGAGCTAAAATAATAAAAATGGCAATTCTATCTAAATGAAATTACTTATTCAAAGCCACACCAATCAAACTTCCAAAAATTACTGTATTAAGATAAAAAATGAGTAATTAAATTCATAAGGAGTAACAAAAGGTCAAGGTAATTTTAAAAAATGTAAAGGAAGGTGACCCAGCCATATTAGACCTAAAATTATATTATAAAGTTTCAGTCAGCAAAACTATCTGATACTGCCTAAGAAACAGAGTGGTGATCAGTGGAATAGATTAGATTAGAAATAATAGCAAATGATGTAGTGTTTGCTATTTGATAAAGACAAAGATTCTAACTCTTGGGATAAGAATTCACTCTTTGATTTAAAACTGCTAGGAAAACAGGAAACTAGTATGTATGGCAGAAACTAGGCATGGACCAACATTTCACATCCTCTACAAAGTCAAGATAGATATGGGTAATAGATTTAGACATAAAAGGTGATATCATTAGCCAGATAAGTGAAAAAGGAATAGCTTACATGTCAGATCTATGGAAAAGGCCATAGAAGAGATAGAAAATATTATAAAATGCAAAATGGATAATTTTGATTACATTAAATTGAAAAAAAAGTTTTGCACAAATAAAACCAATCCAATAATGATTAAAAGGAAGGCAAGAAATTGGGAACTACTTTTTACAATGAACATTTCTAACAAAGCACTCATTTCTAAAATACATGGAGAACTGAGTCAAATTAATAAGAATGCAAGTCATGGGCAGCTAGGTGGTACAGTGGCTAGAGAACTGGCCCTTCAGTCAGAAGGACATGAGTTCAAATCTGACCTCAGAAACTTAATGATTGCCTAGCTGAGTGGCCTTGGGATAGTCACTTAACCCCATCACCTTAAATAAATTAAAGAAAAAAACCAAAAATATACAAGTCATTCCTCAATTGATAAATGGTTGGTTCTCAGATGAAGAAATTATAACTAAATAAAATCATATGAAAAAAATTGTGTAAATGTAAATCTTAATATTGATTAGAGAAATGCAAATTAAAACAAGTCTGTGGTACCACCTCACATCTGTCACATTGGCCAATGTGAATAAAAGGGTAAAAGATCAATGTTGGAAGGAATGTGGGAAAACAGCAATACTGGAGATGATCAATTATGATGGACTTGTTCATTTCAGCAGTACAATAATCAAATAATTTTAAAAGACTTGTGGTGGAAAAGACCATCGATACACAGAAAAAGAACTGTATAGCTTAAATGCAAATCAAAGATTACTATTTTCAATTTTAGAAGTTGTCTCATGTTTTATGTATTTTTATCTCAAATGTTTTTATTTGATTCTTCTTTCACAATATTATTAGTATGGATCTATGTTTAGCTTGGTTATATATGTATAGCCTATAATAGATTGCTTTTTTTCAGGGAGAAAATGAAGGGAAGGAAGAAGCAAACTATAAAACTCCAAACCTTACCAAAAATTATTGTTGAAAACTACAGTTGCATATAGCTGGAAAAACAAATAAATAGATTTTGAAATAAAAAAACCTATAGATTATTTACAATACTTGCGAGTCAACCTACCAAGTCAAATCCAGGGATTACACAAGTGTAATTACCAAATTATTTTCATATGAATTAAAACAGATGAGATTGACTTCCAGCCAAGATGGTGGAGAGAAGACAGGCACTGTATTAAGCATTTCCTGCATCCCCCCCAAAAAATAACATGAAAGAAACCTCTTAACAGAAACTCAATCAGCAAAACCCAGAAAAAGAAGCTAGAAGAAAAACACCTAGTAAAAAGATCAGTTTCAGGGGACCATGGGTGAACCAGAAGGGGAGACCAGAGGATGGGGGGGGGGGAAGCCAAGGAATAACATTATCCTCAGAGACCTTGGTGAGAGGCGTTAGCCTCAGAGACTGAGAGGTGGATCAAGAACCAACTTTATAATCTTTGGCCAGGGGGATGGGAGGTCTGCAGCCTGGAAATCATCCAGCTTGGTTCAGAACCTGAGCTCCATATTTTTGGAGCATTCTTCCAGGAACAAAAGGTAGCCACCTGCTCTATCCCCTAAAGCACACGTGTGAACTCAGGAGCCCACTCAGTTAAAAGGGATATTGGCTTCCAGTCCATAGTTCAAGATCAACTCAGACCCTGCAGCCCCTCCTCCTTCCCTTCCTCCCTCCAGGATTGGGAGGAGGCTTCAATCATTACAGAGAAAGTAACCAGCAGCCCAAACTGGCTAGCCATGGGAATTACTAAACCAAGTGAACAAAGCCTCTAGGATCTTCAAAAGCAAACTTCTGAGGTACCACCTCACATGTCTTAGACTGGTCAATATGACCAGAAAGGATAATGATCATTGTTGGAAGGGCTGTGGGAAATCTGGGACACTATTACGTTGTTGGTGGAGCTGTGAACTCATCCAAACTTTCTGGGGAGAAATTTGGAACTACGCCGAAAGGGCAACAAAAATATGCATACCCTTTGATCCAGAAATACCACTACTGGGTCTATATCCTGAAGGGATGATGAAAAAGGGCATCACTTGTACAAAAATATTCATAGAAGCCCTGTTTATGGTGGCAAAGAATTGGAAATCAAGTAAATGTCTTTCAATTGGGGAATGGCTTAGCAAACTGTAGTTTATGTATGTCATGGAACAGTATTGTTCTATTAGAAACCAGGAGGGATGGGATTTCAGGGAAGCCTGGAGTGATTTGCATGAACTGATACTGAGTGAGATGAGCAGTACCAGAAAAACACTGTATACCTTAACAACATGGGGGAGATGATCAACCTTGATGGACTCCGCTCATTCCATCAGTGCAACAATCAGGGACAATTTTCGGCTGTCTGCAATGGAGAATACCATCTGTATCCAGAGAAAAAACTGTGAAGTTTGAACAAAAACTATTTCCTTAAATTTAGAAAAAAACTGATATTTCATTGTCTGATCTTGATATCTCTTATATTTTGTTTCTTTCTTAAGGATATGATTTCTCTCTCATCACACTCAATTTGGATCAATGTATACCATGGAAACAAAACAAAGCAGGTGTGCATACACACACACACACACACACACACACACACACCAACCCTTCAGAATCTGATGAACACTTTATAAAATTTATCTCCTATGTATCTCTTTCACTTAATCCTAATTCCTCATACCAAAAATTATTAATCTGTAAATAGGTTTATCAAAATGTATATGTACAATGTTGACCCAACTATTCACTGCTGAGGGGAGTGGGGAGGGAAAGGAGGCTGGAAGGAAATTTTGTAACTTAAAAAATATACAGGTGCATATGGATGAAAATAAATACATTTATGAAAAAAGTAAAAAAGAAAACTTCATGCCAGCATCTTCAATGATGAACATATATGGCAGGGAGTACTTGGGAAAATGAAGTTGAAAACAGCAACAGCAGTGGTCACCTTCTATTGATGACTTGTTTATATCATGATTTCTCATCACAAACACTGTCTTCTATTTACATAAATGCAATAAAACTTCCTGGCTGCACTCTTATGGCAAACACTGACATCTATTAGATTATGAGAACCTAATGAGAACAGACAGACAGGATGCAAGAGTGACAAAGGTGGTGCAGAGTGCTGGACTGAAAACAGACATATCTTCTCTAAGCTAAATCTTCCCATTCAACCAAAGTGTTGGCCCCAAGGAAAAATGACTAACTTGGAGGGAAAACTAAGACTATTCACATTTGACAATAGTGCAGCAGAAAGAGAATGAGCAGCTTTCAGAGATCTCACATATAGTAGTGCATTTGCTTAGCTGGGCCAGAACACTCACAAATGTCAAGGCTGGTTTAATGAAAATGATAGGAAAATACAGAAGCTGGTAAATGAAAAATGAAAATTTCACAGGGTTTACTAGCAGGATAGTTGATCCATTTCTAAAAAGGCAGAATTTAATTCAATTAAAAATAAAGTACAACTGAAACTTTGATACAGGATTATTGGCTCAGTAAGAAGGCAGATAAAATTCAGTTTTATGCTGACAGTAGTAACAAACCAAAATGCTTGCCAAACCAAAATGATGCCCTGAAGACTATTTATGAGCCAAAGAACTACTCAATGATGGTGGATCCACATTGATTAACAATAGCTACATGATCCCAGGGAGATGGGCTGAGCTTTTCCATAGAGTTCTTAAAAGACCTTCATCAATCAATGCAGAAGCCATTGACCATTTAATTCAAGTTGAAGTCAATAAGTCCTTAGTTGAAGATCAAACTGAAGAATAGATTTTGAATGATTTTAGACTCTTTTCAAATGGCAAAGCACCTGGTACTGATCTATTCCAACTGAGATCTCAAAGGGGTTCATTCCTCATTCAAAAATTGAATGAAAATTTCCAGGTTCTATGGCATGAAGAGATTATGTCCCAAGAGTTCAAGGATGTTTCCATCATCCAATTATATAAAGGTAAAGGGAATAAATTGTCCTGTGATGTTCACAGGGATATTTCTCTTTTAGTTATTGTTGGTAAGATTCTTGTCAGAGTCCTTCTAAATAGGTTGATCCTTCACCTGGAAGATGGTCACCTCCCTGAGAGCCAGTGTGGCTTCAGAAAAGGGTCAAGGACCAGTTGACATGGTGTTTGCTGCATGACAACTCCAGAAAAATGCCAGGAAGAGAAGAGAGATCTGTATAAAACATTTGTAGATCCGAACAAGGCCACTGGTAATGCTAATCTTAAGTATTTATCAGAAATCATGTCAAAATTTGATTGCTCAGAGAAGTTCATCAGTATTGTACAACAATTTCATGACAGCATGCTTGCTCAGGTTCTGAATAGTGGCAGATACTCTTGAGATTTCCCAGTCACCAATGGCATAAAACAAGGATGTATACTTGCTCCCATGCTTTTTTCCCCCAAATAATAATCAACAGGTTTATTGTCCTAGAACTGAAATTGTCTACCAGTTCTTAGAGCTAAACTTCCAAAGCTACAGTCGGCAACTTTTCATCAGAGCCCAGGGAGAGGGGAAGAGGAGGCTGTGGGGAAGGGGAGAAGATGTAAAAGAGAAAGAAAGAGAAAGAGAAAGAGAGAGAGAGAGAGAGAGAGAGAGAGAGAGAGAGAGAGAGAGAGAGAGAGATGATTATTAAGGAAGGGTAGGGAACTTCCCCCCCCTCTTTTTATTCTCTCTGTAGATTACAAATTGAATCTGGTGATAATAGCAAGGTGAATGGGTTTATTTCTTGGGGTGGGTGGGGAGACACCAGGAAAGAGGAAGAAACACAAGAGAGACACAGGAGGAAAAAAACCAAAGCCTAGCTACAAAAAAAAGAAAGTCATTAAATCCCAAATAAGACATCTACATTTCCAGCAAATCAGAAATTCCAGGTGGAGCAGTAGGGGGTGGGGGGATAAGATGGAGATGGGGAAGTAAGGGTCAGGAAAGACAAGAGAATGGGGAAGAGGAACTGGACAGATAGGGAAAGGGGAGAGGGGAAAAGAGGAGTATGGAGGAATAGGGAATCTTTTAAAACTTTTTTTTGTAATTTTTTTTTTATTAAAAATGTTTCCTAAAAAATGCCACTTTACTTTTCTTTGCCTTGGTCATAAATATTCCTGTATGGAGGACCTGGAGCACCAGGGGGTAGAGATTAGGAGTGAAGGAGAGGGGTCTAATTCCAAGTTTCTCCACATCATCTCACTGGGGCAAATTCTTCCCAGGTGTTGGGCTCTGGGAGGGAGACTTATGATACCAAGGGAAGGAGAATAATAGATAGCAATGTGAAGGGCAATTTCTCATCCCTCACAGGAGATGATCTTTCAAATACAGTTAAACCTCTCCCAGGCCATCTTCTCCAAGAACCTACTAAAGGACTGCCCTTATCCCTTACTAAACCTTCAGTGCCCCAAGGTAGGAACCCTAGAAACAATAAAAGGTATAACTGTCACTCCCAGAGTGGCTCTAGGGTACCAGAGGCAGAAATGGAGACCAATCACCAATTATTTATTTCCCTACCTAAGCCCACTCCAGTTGTCAGACTTTCCCTGAATCAGCAGATCATCCCAGGGCATGGAGATGATAGATTAGGGGTGGAGGGCAGAGATTATTCTCTCAAGAAGCCCCTTTCCTCACATAATGTGCCCTCTTCCAAGACTTTGGGTAGCTTCCTTTCTATAACCCACCTTCCATCCTTTCCATTCCAAAACTCACATCCTAACTCACCAATCTTTCTAGGGATGGGGGTAGAGGTAGGGAAAGGCTGAGAAGGTCAGGAAGTTAACCAGTCCAGGAAAGCCCCAACTGACAGGAAAGCCCCAACCAACTCCCCACCGAAATAACAACCTTCAGAAACTAGCATCCTACCCAAAACTGGGTCGTCCCAAAATCAGAGCTGGGGGGCAATGAGAATAGCAGGGAAGGAGTTGAGACTCAGGAGAGGGGAACGGCACTCCACTGCCAAGTAGAAAAGGGTCAGAGAGAGTGGTGGGAGACAGTAGTGCCAGGCCCTGATCCCTTCCTTCCTTACCCAATGTGGGCTGGGCCCAAGGGAGAATGGGGAGGGGGTACTCAAAGAGAGAGAAAGAAAGAGCTGCCTATGTCAGGGTATCAGGGACAAGGGGCAGGAGAAGTGGGGGGGTTCCCAGTTTGCAGGCAATGACCAGTTTCCCCGATAGCACCCAGACAGCAGCAGGAACAGGGTAGGGGCTCCTCTGGAAACATTGTTGGCTACAGGCTCTCTTTGCGATCTCTAACACCCTGGGTAGGGCCTTCCTCCTTGGCAGCCTCTTCTTCTTCTTCCTCTTCCTCTTCTTCCTCCTCCTCCTCATCTTCCACTTCAGTCAAACCCTGGCCAGGGCCTGGCTCTGAGGGGGCACTGTTCTTCTCCCCCTTGGTGGGAAGGGCTCTTTCTCCCTCTAAGGCCAGCTCTTCTTTCTTATCCCTCTCCCCCTCGGGGTCCTGGGTTTCCTTAAGTCGTTTGGGGGAATCCTCCAGTGAGTCCCCTGGTCGCCTCTTCAGTGCTCCCTTCTCATTCTTTTCCTTTGAAGGTTCATCAATCACCAGCTTTCCCTCCTCATCACTGCTGCCGTCTGTGTTCCCCTTCTTCTCCCCAATCTCCCTCTGACACCTCTTGCTCGGCTCAGCATCTTCTGGACCGCCTTTTTTCTGGGATGGCTGGTAGCCAGAGGCCTTCACGGTAGGATTGTTCTCTATCTCCCACAGAGCCTCCCTGAAACCTTTCCTCTTGTTGGGTTTGCCAAACTTCGCCTTGGATACCTCATATGGGAAGAGGTCTTTGGGACCTAAGAATGTGGTCTCATGGGGCCCGAAAAACAAACAAACAAACAAACTTGGTACTTGTTGGCTGTTGACTTCACTGCAGCCTCTAGCATTTCGTGGATCTGGGCCAGCCAGTGAGGGTATCCTTTCATTTTGGCGAACACCAGGTCTCCGCATTTGTATTCCTTCTGTCTGTCGGAGCGGGACATCTTGGGGGTTCCAGTGGCTCCCCCAAACTCAATTCTGGAGCAGGAGGGGGGGCCTGGGGAAGAAGAGAGCTGAAGTTTGACTCCACTACTGTGAAGGGGGGACAGGGGGAGGTGCCGTGCGGGCCCCCTCCTCTTCCTTGTGTAATTCCCCCTGTCCTGAAACAGGTGCCCACCCCCCCAGCCCTGGCTCTCAAGGCTCAGCTCCCCATGCCTTCTCCTCCTTCTCCGCCTCCAACAAGGGGGTTCGGGCTGCTGAATGGGGGTCCTTAGCTCCCAGGAGGTGGGTGAGCGCTCATGCAGTTGTTTGTGTTTGAAATTCAGTTGCTCCCTCCTAGGAGGGAGGCCTCTTCCCCCAACTCCCTCCAGTCCCTACTCCACCTCCCTCCCATGCTTTTTAGAATAATGTTATCATCATGTTATCAAATGCACTCACTGAGGATGAACATGGCCTCAAGGTCAGTTATCACACTGATGGCAAATTCTTCAACTTGAAAAGACTGCAAAACTAGACCCAAGTAGAGGGAATATTGGTGCAGGATGTTCTGTTTGTGGATGACAGCGCACTCAATGCAGCCTCAGAAGTTGAGATGTAACAAAGTATGGATCGAATCTCTGCTGTTTTTGCTAATTTTGGCCTAACAATTAACAACAAGAAGACACAAGCATTCCATCAACCAGCACCACATCATCCATATGTGAACCATTGATTGCAGTAAATGGAGAAATTTTGAGTACATATGGACTATTTTTGCCTGATCTGTGGTAAAGCATTTCAATGTTGTTTTGGTCTGATCAGCCACAGTCACTCACACTGTAATTTGTCTAAAACATAATGATGTCATTTTCGTCTTCTTTGATAAAGAAGGACAAGAATCAACCGGTGAACTTAGTGACTGCTCAGGTAGAGGATTTAGAAGCTTTTAGTTTTATAGCAGTCTGTTATTCATTGAAATTTCATTGTTCCCTTCCTAATCTGAGTTTTACAAATTCTTGAACTAGCTTTGGGTTTTGAATAACACAATAGTGAGTTTGTTTTTGACTGGATCCTCAGAAGATTGATGCTAGTATGACCATTAGTTTAGTGGAATGATATCTTATTCAGAGTAACAGAACTCTAGATTTCCATTTTGGTTTGAATTCTCAATTTTGGCAGTTCCCACATGGGATTCAAACTAGAATGAGGTCTGAATCTGAGCCTTCTCTAACCCCAGGATCAGATTCTATTTGTCCCAATATACCGCTATTGGATTCAGATTCCCATCTTTGTCCCCAGGATATCTGAAAATCATCTCTGTAGTACAAATTACAGCTGCCATTTGGAATATGTTCCACCTCCTGGATAATGTCAGTATTTGGTATTGGATATGGATCCTCTGATTCAGCCTCCATGCTGGAAGGCTCAGTAAGTTTCCCTCCTGGCTAGATCTTGTCCCCAATGGCAATAGATTTCGGCACTTATAGAATTTGTGCATGTCTATTTTGGAAGGTTATAGGCATAGAGGTTTATAGAAAAAAAATGAATTGACAACTGTAGAAATGTCTAGAGCATGAATAGCCTGACTCAAGAAATAAAAGATCACATGATTTGCACAAGTAGCCAAAAATTGATACATATCAAGTCCCATGAAAACACATCATTTGTGATTTGTCACCATACAAATTGTAGGAAGTGAAGACTTCCTGCATTCTTCTCCTCAGAGAATCTCCAACCCACTAAAATTTTGGACTCCAGCCCTGATTGATAGATAGGTGAGCTTTTGACATTTTCTTTTGGATAATCAAGCCTACATGAATAATTTCAAATCCCTGAAATATTATGTTCCCATCCTAAAACTCTTTGCAGTACTCCTTTGTGATTTTCCTCCTATAGAAAACATTCTTTGATGGAAAGGGCTATATTGTTTTCTTGTATTTGTATTCCTAATACTTAGCAGAGGGCTTGTATACTTATACACTGAAAACAATTTTTTTAAAAAGATTAGTTCTATATCAATTTATCTATCCATTGATCTAATGATATATTGATCTTTTCCCCTCTGTCACTATTTCTCTGGATGCCTTTGTCTCTGACTCTATTTCTGATTTTCTCACTTTATCTTCTCTCTCTCTCTCTGTCTTTTTCTCTCTCTCAGAATAATCAAAACTTGATTATATAGTGCCTTGAAAATAGTAAGCACTTTATATTTTTTTATTAAATTGAATTGAAGTAGGAAAATACTTTTATGGTATGATTTTTATAAGTACAGATTTTATATAAATATAAAAATATATAAATGCATTATATATAGAGAGATAGAGAGATAGATATTTTTATATATAGATAGATATATGTGTATACATATGTCTCCTTCCCCAAATTATTTTCCTGGCATTATAAATACCATGATTAAATTATCCAGTGTTTGGGAAATGAAGACAGAATGTTAAATGGAGTTGGTTGCAGCAAATGATAAATGGTAGCTTAAGTAGAAGTGAAAATATAACTCAAAAAGGTAATGCATGATTGAAAAAAAGAAGTAAGTCAATCATGAAGTCAGAGAAAGTATGATAGCAAAACACAATTGCTTCACTGAGAGAAACAAGTTGATAGAGGATGCCATTAGTATGTTGTTTAAATCCTGCACAGAAGATTGGTAGAAGGACAAGGGCTAGAAGAGGTTTTTTTTATTGTCTGATCCTATCTAATTCTTTGTGATCCCATTTTGGCTTTTCTTTGTAAAGATACTGGACTGGTTTGCCATTTCCTTCTCTAACTCATTTTTACAAATGAGAAACTAAGACAAGTGAAGTCAAGTGACTTTCCCAGGCTTAGACAATTAGTATCTAAGTCAGATTTGGAATTGGACTCATGAAGATGAATCTTCCTGATTCCAAGTCCAGTGCTTTAGCTATTGTACCACTTAGCTGCAAGAAATGAAAAACTTGAATAAGTAGGTATTAATGGATTGTACTATTTCAGAAATGCCCCTATCATTGATATTATAGCTAAATTAAGCTATTTAAATAACAAATGAATTTCACCAAAATTGTCCCAATGTTATCATTTGACTTTGAAATATAAAGTCCCAGCATCTCAGAATAATTAAAATTTCAGGTCACCCAAAGACAATGAATGGAATGACTCAAAGAAAACTTAGGTGGATATCATATTAACCTTGATGTCTTATGTCAAGGAATAAGAGGTAGACAATCAAAGAGGAACTAATTTTCATGACATATTAAAAGAATGAGAGTTAATCCATGTATGGTAAGTAGAGCAGATTTTCTCATGAGGTTGATAAACTTTGCCCCAAAATTACATATCTTCTGAACGCATAGATAAGTTACTCAATGCATCAGTGGAGAGAGTCTCTATATCAGGGACAACTATCAAAGCATTCTATGAATTTCGGGCAAACTGGATGAATTATTATTAATTGTGTTTCATTTAAAATAATTGAAGTGACTTCTGGCCAAGATGGCCAAGAGAAGACTGATACTGTGGTAAGTGCTACAGTTTCCCCTCAAAAAAAAAAAAAACATGAGAGAAACCTTTTACCAGAAATTTGATCAACAAAACCCAGAAAGAATAGCTAGGAGAACATCTACCAAGAAGGTTTGTCTTAGGGGACCATGGGTGAACTGGGAGACTAGAGCAGAGGATCAGAGCAGGGGCAGCAGCTAGGGAAACACAGAGGGCCAGCCCCAGTCATAGAGACTTCAGTGAGTGGCAAGTGCTAGATCTAACTTAAGCTGTGGAGTCTTTGCCTGGGAGGAGAGGAGCTACAGGAGGGTGAGTTCCAGCACAAAATCTAAGAGCACGCCTGGAGAACAATCAGTTGGATCTGGGATCTAAGCTCCATACTTTCAGCAGAGCCCTTTGCCCAGAAGAAACAATTAATAATGCCTCCCTCCCCCAGGGCACAGCCCAGTGTTCAAGGTCAACCCAGACCCTGCTGCTGAGGATCTCATACACTCAATTGAAAGGAAATCACGCCCCCTACTGGCTGGCCCTTGAATTACTAAGCCAAGTGAACAAAGTCTCTAGGATCTACAAAAGCAAACATCTAAGAGGCAACAGAAGATCCTAGAAAGATGAAAAAGGCCAGAGTTTGAAGGGGGACCTATGGAAAAATATTTAAAAGTGACAGACTCTAACCCAGAGAGATCAAGCACTGCTGAGGAGAATATGAATTGGTCTACACTCCAGAAAGACTTCCTTGAAGAAATCAGGAAGGAGTTTAAAAATCAATTGGAAAAATTGGGAAAAGGAACTCATGAGAAAATTAACATGTTGCAAGAGAAAATTAACATTTCACAACAAGAAAACAAATCCTTGGAAAATACAATTGGACAAATAAAAAATGAGACTAACTCTCACAGTACTCCAATTGGGAAAATGCAAAAATAAAATGATACTCTCAAAACTACACGTAGGCAAATGGAAAACTCCCTCAAAAATAGAATCGACAATTGGAAAAGGAGTTGCAAAAGTTAAATGAAGAAAATTCTCTAAATAAAGGAATGGGATCTGTGTAAATTAATAACTTCACGAGACAACAAGATTCAGTTAAAACCAAAAAGGTTAAAAAAATAGAAGAAAATATAAAATACCTCATCAGCAAAACCACTGATCATGAGAACTGATCGAGAAGGGACAACCTGAGAATTTTAGAATTTCCTGAAAACAATGAACAGAAAAAAGCCTAGACTTAATGTTACAGGTTATAGTGATGGAAAACTGCCCTGATATCATGGAACCAGAGGGCAAAATAGTTATTGAAAGATTACATTGATCCCCTCCAGGAAAGAGATCCTGAAATGAAAACACCAAGGAATGTTGTGGCCAAATGCCAGAGCTGTCAGATAAAAGAGAAAGTCCTGCAGGTAGCCAGAAAGAAAAAAAAAATGTAGATACCAAGGAACCACAGTAAGGATTAATCAAGACCTGGCTGCATCAACATTAAGGGATTGAAGGACCTGGAATGAGCTATTCCAAAGAGCAAGGGAGCTTGGAATGAAGCCAAGAATCCACTATCTGCCAAAGATGAGCATTCTCTTCCAGGGAGAAATATGGACATTTAAAGAACTGGGAGATGTCAAACATTTCCTGATGAAAAAAAAACAGCTAAATAGAAAATTTGGACATCAAACAGGAGTCTCAAGAGACACATGAAAAGGAAAAAAAAGGTAAAGAAAAAAACTGCTATCCAATAAAATGGAACTGGTTAAATCCCTACCTTAGATAAAGACTCTAATAACTCAAGAGAATTGTAAATCTATTAGAGAGAATATACTTAGCTAGAAGTGATGGACACTCATAGCTTTTTTTGTGAGTCAGAATAATTTAAAAAACAATAGTTCATTAAAAAGGTGGACAGAAAGGAGAAAGTAAGATGGAGGGAGACTAAATGGGGTACATCTCATCAAATCAAGAGTTACAAAACACCTTTTGTAATTGAGGGGAAGAAGGGAAGAGTTGAGAAGCACCTGAGTCTTCATCTCAAAGGACTTGGCTTAAAGTTAACATAGACACACTTAATTAAATTAAGAAACTTACCTTACTTTTCAAAAATTAAATGGAGAAAAGGAGGGGGGGACAAGGAGGGGAGAGAAAATGGAGAAGTAACAGAAGGAAGGGAAGAAGGGGAAAATGGAAAGGGAACAAAGGAGAGGGGGTAGATATAAGAGGGCAAACACACTGAAGGTGGAGATATTTAGAAACAAAAAATTGGAGAATATGAATAAAGGCAAAAAAGGGAAAAATTACAAACAGAGATAAGATAGCATGGAGGGCAATAAAGAAATAGTAATTACAACTTTGAATGTGAATGGCAACATAAAACATAAACAAATAATAGAGTGGATTAAAACCAGAATCCTACAATATGCTGCTTACAAGAAACTCATTTGAAGCAGAGAGATACATATAGAGTAAAAGTAAAAGGTTGGAGCAAAATATATTTTGCTTCCGCTGAAGTGAGAAAAGCAGAGGTAGTAATCTACAAAAATAGACAGCATTAATAGAGATAAGGAAGGAAACCATATATCCTTCTAAAAGGTATCATAGACAATAAAGAAATTTCAACACTAAATAATTATCCACCCAATGGCAGAGCATCCAAATTCTTAGAGAAGTTGAAAGACGAAGATACAAACAACAGGACTCTACTAGTGGGAGACCTCAAATTCCCAATCTCAAATTTAGACAAATCAAACCATAAAAGAAACAAAAAAAAGGAAGTTAACGAGATACATATATTGTTAGAAAATGTAGATATTCTAGACCTTTGGAGGAAATTGAATGGGGATAAAAAAGGAATACACTTTTTTTCTAGCAGGACATGTCACATACACAAAAATTGACCATGTACCAGGACATAAAAACCTAATGATGAATTGCAGAAAGGCAGAAATAGTGAATACATTTTTCTTAGATAATAATGCAATAAAATCTATGCAATACTGGGCCAGGGAGGTATAGACAGAACAAATTGGCAACTAAATAGCCTCATTTTAAAAACATGAGTGGATCAAGCAACAAATTACAGAAAGATTTAATTATTTCATCCTAGATATGACAATAATGAAAAAATAAACTAAAACCTAAGGGATACACTCAAGGTGGCTGCTAGTGAATATATTATATCTTTAAATGCTTACGTACATAGATTAGAGAAAGAAGAAATCAGTGAACTAAATATGCAAGAAAAATAATTTGAGGAAGAACAAATTAAAAACACCCAATTAAATATAAAATTAGAAATTCTAAAAATTAAAGGAGAAATAATCAAATTGAAAGCAAGAAAACTATTGTACTAATAAATAAAACCAAGAGCTGGTTTTACGAAAAAATTATTAAAATCAATAAACCTCTGGTCAATTTTATTAAAAAAAAGAAAGAAGTAAATCAAATTACTACTATCATAAATGAAAAAGGTGAACTCACCACCAGTGAGGATGAAATTAAAGTAATAATTCGGGATTATTTTGCCCAACTATACACCAATAAATTTGACAATCTAAGTGAAGTCGATGAATATTAACTAAAATATAAATTGCCCAGATTAAATGAAGAGGAAATTAAAAACCTAAACAACCCCATCTCAGAAAAAGAAGTTGAACAAGCCATTTATTGAACTCCCTAAAAAAAAAATATCCAGGGTCAGATGGATTCACATGTGAATTCTATCAAACATTTAAGGAACAATCAATTCCAATTCTGTATAAACTCTTTGGAAAAATAGGTGAAGATGGAAATCTGCCTAACTTTCAATGCCACCAATATGGTGCTGATATCTAAACCTGGAAAAGTTAAGACAGAGAAAGAAAATTATAGACATATCTCCCTGATGAATAAACATGCAAAAAGTCTTAAATAAAATCTTAGCACAATGATTACAACAAGTTATCGCTAGGATAAAACATACGATCAAGTAGGATTTATCCCAGGAATGCAGGGTTGGTTCAATATTAGGAAAACTGCTATTATAATTAATTATAGCCATCACATGTCTATGAGAGATCATATGATGATATCAATAGATGTTGAAAATGATTTTGAACAAAATACAACACTCATTCCTACTAAAAACACTAGAGATTGTAGGAATAAATGGATTGTTCCTCAGAATAATAAGCAGTATTTATATGAAACCATCAATGAGCATTATATGCAATGGAGTTAGTCTAGAAGCATTCCCAATAAGATCAGGGGTGCAAACAAGGATGCCCATTACAACCACTACTATTCAATAGTGTATTAGAAATGTTAGCCTCAGCAGTAAGAGAAAAAAAAGAAATCGAAGGAATTAGAAGAGGGAAGGAGGAGAAACAATTCTCACTCTTTTCAGATGACATGTTGTTATATCTAGAGAAACCCAAAAAGTCATCTACAAAACTACTAGCAATAATTAGCAACTTTAGCAAATTTGCAGGATATAAAAGAAACCCTCATAAATTTTCAACATTTCCATGCATGACTAGTAATATATGGTAGAAAGAGCTAGAAAGAGAAATCCCATTCAAAGTAACCTCAGGCAAAATAAAGTACCTGGGAGTTTACCTGCTAAGGCAGACTCAAAGACTTTTTGAAAACAATTACAAAACACTTTTCACACAAATAAAATAAGATTTAAATACCTGGGCAAACATCAACTGTCCTTGGATAGATTGAGCTAATATAATAAAAAAGAAAATTCTACCAAAACTAAACTACTTGTTTAGTGACCCACCGTTCAAAATTCCAAAAAATTACTTTAATGAGTTAGAAAAGGTTGTAAGTAAATTCATATGGAGTAATAAAAAATCAAGAATTTCCAGGGATTCAATGAAAAAAGAGCAAAAGAAGGTGGCTTATCCTTACCAGATTTAACATTATATTATGAAGCATCAGTCATAAAAAATGTCTGGTATTGCCTAACATCAGGGATCAGTGGAATACAGCAGGTACAATAGCAGGAAATTATTAGTAATCTGTTCTTTGATAAACCCAAAGAGTCCAGCTATTGGGATAAAAATTCTGTTTTCTATAAAAACTGTTGTGAAAATTGGAATTTAATATGGAAGAAAATTAGATTATACTGACAACTCACACTCTATACCAAGATAAGATCCAAATGGATACAGGATTTAGACATAAAATATAATATTATAAGCAAACTAAAAGGTCAAGGCATAGTTTACCTGTCAACTCTATGGAAAGGGAAGCAGTTTACAAGCAAGAAAGAGAGGGAGAACATCATTAAAACAAACTAGATAATTTTGATTACATTTAATTAAAAGTATTTGCACAAACAAAACCATTATAACCAAGATCAAAAGAAATGTAGTAGGAGTTCCGGCCAAGATAGAGGAGAGAAGACCAGCACAGTTCTAAAGTCTCCTGATCACATCCCCATCTATCACATGAAACAAACATCTTAAAAGAAATCCAATCCACAAAACCCAGAAAGAAAAGGCAGGAGAAAGAACATCTACTTCAGGATTTGTCTGCAGCAGCAGCATTAGCCGAATTTGGCTGGGTAAGTCTGGTCTCAGAGGGAGGATCAGCCCCGGATCAGCCAGATTAACAGGTGAATTGGAACTGGGAATCTGGGGGCCCAAGAGCCAGACCTGCTGCATCAGAGGTGGGGCTAGACAGCAGGGGCTTGAGTCTACCAGGGAAGAGAGGCGCTGGTGTTGCTGCTGTCCCCAGGGAGCTTGCAGACAGGGCTGGAGGGAGAGTTCTGGAGCAGGAGAGCTGCAGACACCATCACTGGACTCCTCTGCTCTGAGGAACTCAGAGTCCCATTACAGCTCAGACCTCTTCCCTGAACAAACAAATGCAAACTACTTCTGCTTCAGGTCCCGGTTTGTGAGCAGAAGAACCAGCACAGCTGAGGAATGACCTCAGGCCAGGGTAAAGAGCACCATTTATTGAAGGCAAAAGAATTCAATAGCTCCAACTCCTCCCTTCAAGCAAAGTAAGAAGGCCTCAATCAAGGTCACAGAAACTCCAGAGAAACCAACCAACACCTCCTATTGGGCAGCCAGAGAAACTGCACTCAGTGAGCAAAGCCTTTAGCAATCCCAAGCCCCTGTAAACCAGCCCCTCATCAACCCCAGGTCTTAGCAAAATGAAGAAGGGTCAGCGGAAAGGTGGATCCATAGAAAAATTCTTGGAAGGGAAAGACCCTAACTCAGAGAGACCTGGAACCTCTGAGGAGAATACGATCTGGTCTTCAGCACAGAAAAAAACTTCATTGAAGAAATAAGGAAGGAGCTTAAAAATTTGAGAGAGACAATTAATACCTTGCCACAAGAAAACAAAACCTTAGAAAGTACAATTGGACGAGTACAAAATGAGAATAATTCTCTCAGATCCTCAAATGCGCAAATGCAAAAAGAAAATAATTCTCTCAAAACCTCAATTGGTCAAATGGAAAGCTTTTTCAAAAGTAGAATTGACTGATTGGAAAAGGAGTTGCAAATGGTTAATGAAGAAAACCCCCCCAAAAAAAGAATGGAGTCTACAGAAACAAATGACTCCATGAGACAGCAAGAGTCAGTTAAACAAAATCAAAAAATAGAAAAAATAGAAGAAAATTTAAAATACTTCATCAACAAAACTACTGACCTCAAGAATAGATCGAGAAGGGGCAACCTGAAAATTATAGGACTTCCTGAAAAAATTGAAGAGAAAAAAAGCCTGGACTTAATATTGCAGGATCTAGTGATGGAAAACTGCCCTGATATCATGGAATCAGAGGGCAAAGTAGTTATTGAAAGAGTACATCGATCCCCACCAGAAAAAGATCCTAAAATGAAAAGACCAAGGAGTGTTGTGGCCAAACTCCAGAACAATCAGATAAAAAAGAAAATCCTGTAAGCAGCCAGAAAGAAACAATTTAAATATCAAGGAGCCACAGTAAGGATCACGCAGGACTTGGCTGCATCAACATTAAGGGATTTAAGGGCCTGGAATGAGATATTTTGAAGAAGAAGGGAGCTTGGAATGCAGCCAAGAATCCACTATCCTGCAAAGCTGAGCCTTCCCTTCCAGGGAAAAAGATGGATATTTAACGAAATGGAAGAGTTCCAAAAATTTCTGATGAAAAGACAAGAACTAAACAGAAAATTTGGACATCAAACAGGAGGTTCAAGAAACACATGAAAAGGTAAAACAAAAGGGGGGGTGGTAAAAGGGAAAAAAATGCTATCCAGTAAGTTGAAACTGGCTATATCACAGCATGGGGGGAAAAGATTCTCATAAATCTTGAGAATTGTAACTCTAACAGAGAGAATATACCTAGGCAGAAATGATGGACATTCATGATCTATCCATGAGACTGCTATATAAAGAGATGTAACTGACTTTAACCCCACTTGGGAGAAAGACTCTAATAACTCTCAGGAATTTTGACTCTATTCGATAGAATATACTGAACTACAAGGGACAGACACTCAGAATTTTCTATGACTTAGAATGATCTAAAAAAAACCACTACCTCCTTAAAAAGTGGGGGCAGGAAAGAGACTGGAGGAGGGAGGGGATTGAATTGGGTAAATCTCATTACACCAAGAGGTACAAAAAACCCAATGGTAATAGAGGGAAAGAAGGGAGCAGATGAGAAACACCTGAATGTTCTTCTCATCAGACTTGGCTTAAAGTCAACCTACACATACTCAGTTTACTTATAAAACATCTAACCTTCACAAGGACTAAAAGGGTAAAAGGGGAGTGGGGGACAGAGAAATGGAAGGGGAGTGGGGGAAAAGGGGGAAATAACAAAATGAAGGGAAGGGAAAAGAGAAAAAGGGAAAGGGGAAAGAAAGGGGAGGGGTGATATAGGTGGGCAAACACAATGAAGGGTGTGCTATTCAGAAACAAAATACTGGGGAATATGGATAAAGTGGGGGAAGGGGGAAAAATGCAAACAGAAGGAAGATAGTATGGAGGGCAATAAAGAATTAGTAATCATAATCTTGAATGTGAATAGGATAAACTCTCCCTTAAAACATAAGCAAATAGCAGAGTGGATTAAAAACCAGAATCCTACAATATGCTGCTTACAAGAAACTCATTTGAAGCAGAGAGATATATATAAAGGTAAAAGGTTGGAGCAAAATATATTTTGCTTCAGCTGAAGTAAAAAAAGCAGGGGTAGCAATCCTTATTTCAGAAAAAGCAGCAGCAAAAATAAATAGCATTAAAAGAGATAAGGAAGGAAACTTTATACTCCTAAAAGCTACCATAGATAATAAAGTCATTTCAATACTGAATATATATGCACCCATTGGGACAGCACCCAAATTATTAGAGGAGAAGCTGAAAGAACTACAGGAAAACATAGACAGCAAAACTCTACTAGTGGGAGACCTCAACCTCCAGCTCTCAGATCTAGATAAATTGAATCATAAAATAAACAAGAAAGAAGTTAAGGAGGTAAAAAGTTTGTTAGAAAAATTAGATATGGTAGACTTATGAAGGAAACTGAATGGCGATAGAAAGGAATATACATTTTTCTCTGGAGTACATGGAACTTATACAAAAATTGACCATGTACTAGGACATAAAAACCTAATGATCAACTGCAGAAAGGCAGAAATAGTGAACAAATCTTTCTCAGATCACAATGCAATAAAAGTCATATGAAATACTGTGCCAAGGAGATACAGACCCAAAACAAATTGGAAACTGAATAACCTAATTTTAAAAAATGAGTGGACCAAAAAATAAATTATAGAATGAATTAACCATTTTATCCTAGATAATGATAATACTGAAACAGCATACTAAAACCTTTGAGATTCATTCAAAGCATCTCTCAGGTGATATATTATAGCTCTAAATTCTTACATGAATAAATTGGAGAAAGAGGAAATCAATGAACTAAACATGCAACTAAGAAATTAGATAGAGAAAAAATTAAAAATGCCCAATTAAATACCAAATTAGAAATTCTAAAAATTAAAGGAGAGATTTATATAATCGAAAGCAAAAAACCTATTGAATTAATAAATAAAACCAAAAGTTGGTATAATGAAAAAAACCAATAAAATTGATAAATCTCTGGTCAATTTGATTAAAAAATAGAAAGAAGAAAAACAAATTGCTCGTATCTAAAATAAAAAAGGTGAAGTCACCACCAATGAAGAAGAAATTCAAGTAATAATTCAAAATTATTTTGCCCAACTCTGTGCCAAAAATTTGATAATCTAAGTGAAATGGATGAATATTTACAAAAATATAACTTGCCCAGGTTAAATGAAGAAGAGATTAAATACCTAAAGAACTCTATCTCAGAAAAAGAAACTCAACAAGCCCTCATAGAACTCCCTAAAAATATCTCCAGGGCCTGTGGATTCACAAGTGAATCCTACTAAACATTTAAGGAACAATTGGTTCCAATTCTATATAAATTCTTTGGAAAAGTAGGAAAATATGGAACTCTGCCTAACTCTTCCTATGAAACCAATGTGGTGCTGTTACCTAAAGCAGGAAGTGTCAAAACAGAGATAGGAAAATTATAGACCTATTTCCCTGATTAATATAGATGCAAAAATCTTAAATAAAATCTTAGCAAAACGATTACAACAAGTTATCACCATGATAATAAATTATGATCAAGTAGGATTTAATCCAGGAATGCAGGGTTGGTTCAATATTAGGAAAACTGTTAGTATCCTCAGTTATATCAACAACAAATCTATCAGAAATCATATGATCATATCAATAGATGCTGAAAAAGCTTTTGACAAAATACAGCATCCATTATGATTAAAAACACTAGAGAGTGTAGGAATAAATGGACTGTTCCTTAAAATAATTAGCAGTATCTATCTGAAACCATCAACAAGCATTATATTCAATGAGGAGAGGCTAGATGCATTTCCAATAAGATCAGGGGTGAAACAAGGGTGCCCATTATCATCACTACTATTCAATATTGTATTGGAAATGTTAGCATCAGCAATTAGAGAAGAAAAAGAAATTGAAGGAATTAGAATTGGGAAGGAAGAGACAAAACTCTCACTCTTTGCAGATGACATGATGGTCTACCTAGAGAATCCAAAAAAATCATCCAATAAGGTACTGGAAACAATTAGCAATTTTAGCAAAGTTGCAGGTTATAAAATAAACCTTCATAAATCCTCAACTTTTCTATATGTCTAGAAAGATACAGCAGGAAGAGCTAGAAAGAGAAATCCCATTCAAAGTAACCTCAGACTATATCAAATACTTGGGAGTCTATTTGCCAAGACAGTCTCAGAATCTTTTTGAAAACAATTATAAAACACTTCGCACACAAATTAAATCAGATTTAAATAACTGGGCAAATAGCAACTGCTCATGGATAGGTACAGCGAATATCATAAAAATGACAATTCTACCAAAACTATACTGTTTATTGCCCTACCAATCAAAATTCCAAAAAATTACATTAATGAGTTAGAAAAAAATTGTAAGTAAATTCATATGGAGAAATAAAAAGTCAATAATTGCAAGGAGCTTAATGAAAAAAAAGTGCAAAAGAAGGTGGCTTAGCCCTACCTGATGTAAATTTATATTAAAAATCATCAGTCTTTGGTACTGGCTAAGAAATAGTGGTGGACCAGTGGAATAGACTAGGTGTAAAAGCAGGAGATGATTATAGTAATCTGCTGTTCGAAAACACCAAAGTGTCCATCCATTGGGATAAAAACTCCCTCTTTCCAAAACCTGCTGCAATAATTGGAAGTTAGTATGGAAGAAACGTAGATTAGACCAACACCTCACACCCTTTACCAAGATAAGATCCAAATGGTTACAGGACATAGACATAAAAAACAATACTATAAGCAAACTAGAAGGTCAAGGACTAGTCTACCTGTCAGATCTATGGAAAGGGGAGCAGTTTATGACTAAGGAAGAGTTGGAGAACATCACAAAAAATCAATTAGATGATTTCTATTACATTAAATTAAAAAGCTTTTGCACAGATTAAACCACTGTAACCAAGATCAAAAACATGTAGTAAATTGGGAAACCATCTTTACAACTAATGATTTTGACAAAGGACTCATTTCTAAAATATACAGAGAACTGAGTCATATTTTTAAAAAGAAAAGTCATTTCCCAGTTGACAAATGGTCAAAGGATATGCAAAGGCAATTTATAGATGAGGAGATCAAAGCAATCCATAGCCATATGAAAAATTGCTCTAAATAATTAATTTTTATTGAAATGCAAATTAAAGCTTCTCCGAGGTACCACCTCACACCTCTCAGATTGGCCAATATGACCAGAAAGGATAATGATCATTGTTGGAAGGGATGTGGGAAATCTGGGACACTTTTACACTGTTGGTGGAGCTGTGAACTCATCCAACCCTTCTGGAGAGCTATTTGGAACTATGCTCAAAGGCAACAAAAATGTGCTTACCCTTTGACCCAGCAATACCACTACTGGGTCTGTATCCTGAAGAGATGCAGAAAAGGGGTAAGACATTACTTGTACAAATATATTTATAGCAGCCCTGTTTATGGTGGCAAAGAATTGGAAATCAAGTAAATGTACTTCAATTGGGGAATGACTTAGCAAACTGTGGTATATGTATGTCATGGAATACTATTGTTCTATTAGAAATGAGGAGGGATGGGATATCAGGAAAGCCTGGAGGGATTTTCATGAACTGATGCTGAGTGAGATGAGCAGAACAAGAAAAACACTGTACACCCTAATAGCAACATGGAAGTGATGATCAAACTTGAAGGACTTGCTCATTCCATCAGTGCAACAATCGGGAACAATTTTGGTCTGTCTGCAAAGGAGAGTGCCATCTGTATCCAGTTAAGTAGCTGTGGAGTTTGAACAAAGTTCAAGGGCTATTCCCTTTAATTTAGAAAAAAACAGATATCTTATTGGCTGACCTTGTTACCTCTTAGAATTCTTGTCTCTTCTCTAAGGATATGATTTCTCTCTCATCACACCCAATTTAGATCAAGGTGCAACATGGAAACAAAGTAAAGACTGACAGATTGTTTTCCATGGTGGGGTGGGGGGAGGAAAGTAAGTTTGGGGGGAAATTGTAAAACTCAAATAATATATTTAATAAAAATTAGTAAAAAAGATAAAAAAGAAATAAATTAGTTAAAAAATGTAGTCAACTGGGAAATGATTTTTGCAACTGTTATTTCTGACAAAGAACTCATTTCTAAAATATACAGAGAACTGAGTCATATTTTTCAAGAAAAATCCATTCCCCAATTGACAAAAGGTCAAAAGATAGGAAAAGGCAATTTACAGATGAGGAAATCAAAGCAATCCATATTCATATGACAAATTGCTCTAAATCATTACTTATTAGAGAAATGCAAATTAAAGCATGTATGAGATACCACCTCACACCTCTCAGACTGGCCAATAAGACCAGAAAGGTCAATGATCAATGTTGGAAGGGATGCAGGAAATCTGGGATACTAATACATTGTTGGTGGAGCTCTGAACTGATCCAGCCTTTCTGGAGATGAATCTGGAATTATGCCCATAGGGCAATAGAAATATGCATACCCTTTGATCCAGTAATACCACTACTGGGTCTATACCCTGAAGAGATTATGAAAAAGTGTAAAAACATCACTTGTACAAAAATATTCATAGAAGCCCTGTCTGTGGTGGAAAAGAATTGGAAATTGAGTGAATGTCTATCCACTAGCATGTGTCTTAATTAACTGTGGTATATGTATGTCCTGGAATACTAGTGTTCTATTAGAAACCAGGAGGGATGGGAATTCAGGGAAGCCTGGAAGGATTTGCATGAACTGATACTGAGCGAGATGAACAGAACAAGAAAAATATTGTACACTCTGGTAGCAACATAGGGATGATGATAAACCTTGATGGACTTGCTCATTCCATCAGTGCAACAAGGAGGGACAATTTTGGGCTATCTGCAATGGAGAATACCATCTGTATCCAGAGAAAGAATTATGGACTTTGAACAAAGACCAAAGACTATTACCTTCAAATTAGGGGGGAAAGTTATCTTATTATATAATTTTATAATCTCATACTTTATTTTTCTTCCTTAAGGATATCATTTCTATGTCATCACATTCAACTGAGATCAATGTATACCTTGGAAACAATGTAAAGTCTAATAGAATGCCTTCTTTGGGGGGTGCGGGGAGGGAAGCAAGAGTGGGGGGGGGAAATTGTAAAACTCAAAATTAATAAAATATTTCTAAAGAAAAAAATAATTTAAGCATATATAAGACATTACATTAACAATAATAGACTTTTCCTTCATATTTCTTTTTTAAAATTTTTCCAAGGCAGTAGCATCAAGTGACTTGCCCGAGTCCCACAAGTAGGAAATCATTAAATGTCTGTGGCTAGATTTGTACTCAGGGTCTCCTGACTCCAGGGCCTGTGCTCTATCCACTATGCTACCTACCTGCCCCATTCCTTTATATTTCATTCCAATAACTAGAGAAAGAATCAACTAATAAATATTTTTATATTTACTTTATAAAAATATTAGTGCCTACTATGTTCCAGATACTACAAGATGGTAGTATTCTTGATCTTCCTAAATGCTTTATTAAATTGATAGATGAACTATAACTATCCTGGCTTTAGTAGTGAGGAAACAGAAATAGAGACCTGAAGAATGTTGAATAGTTAGCACAATGTGGATCTAGGAAGTATAATCAAGTTCTCCAGGTTCTTATCCTAAGGTTCTTCTGACTATTTGTTCCTATTTTAGGCAGCAATATCTTTAATAGCTCTTCTGCTTAGTATATTGGAATGATCCTTGTCCAAACAATCCCTTGGTTTTTCCTAGTTTTTTTTCCATTTCCAAGAAAAAAAGCCTAGCTCCCTTTTACAAGAGTGTTCCCTCCCTTAGAGAAAATTTGTACATGATCTCTATTTTTATGGAGATAGTTTCCCCCATCCTGAAAATGAATATTTACTATTCCTAAATTTGCTTCTTCTTTTCATTAGTGTCTTCCTCTTGTTATCAGTACTGATACTCCTTCCATACTGTGATACTGTTTTTTGAATGATTCATTTTCTCCATTTTTTCCATTTTTTTCCTTTTTCTTTTTTTTCTTACATTTGTCCCATTTCCTATTCCCTTTTCCCCAAATTTGTCAGTTATTGCCCAAACGTGTAATCCTAGAATATTTCATTTCCTTGGTTACAGAGAACCAGGAGAATCTCCTTGATAGAAATGAGTGCAGGGTATTCCAGTCACACTTCTACAAACCTGTTTTTCCCCTGGGAAGGGGCTGAATTTGAGCTCATTATTTCTAAAAGTTATCTCTTTTTAATCTACAAATGTTTTAAATAGACAAGCTTCTGCTATGGGAATTTGGTGATGGGCCCTGCTTGCTGAAGAGTCAGGTCCCTTCCCTTTGATGCTTTATCTAATTTCTCATCAATGGGATGTTATGCTTTCACTAGAGTAAATTGGAGAATAATAACAAAATAGATAGGCTTCCTTTTAACTATTGCTAATATTTGATTCTTCAAACATTTCTCTCTCTGAGTGTAATCATAGTATGTTTGTTTAAATTTGTTTATTCAAAAAGATATAAGAAAGGGGGGAAATATGGTAGAAAGGACAGAACTGTTTAAAATGGGAGACTGCAAATTAAACTGTGAAGCTTGGAGCTCTTTTCTTTCCTGGGTGTTTAAGCTTTCTTATTATCCTGATTATCAGCTACAAGCACTAATTATAAAGACCTTACATTGCATACAATTTTTAATTTGCTCTTGCCTTGAGTCATTCTCCATTTTCAGTCTCTTTCTTATGCAAACTCCTTTCTACTTGTACCTTGGCTAATAGATTGAAGATTCTTAATATGTCAAGGAAAAAATTATGGGCATCAACTTACATTACGTTTCAAAGAGTAGGGAGAAAAATATCAATGTAAAAAGAGAAACTATGATGTCCTCAAAATCATTTTTTATTTCTCTGATACTTTGTTCTCTTTGGGTATTGGAGCGATGGAAATAAATTAAAAAATCCTAATGTTATATATGAATTAGTGAAATCAATCAACATGCCTTTATTAAGCAATATTCTATGCCAAACTCTGTTAGGTACTGAGTAGGAAAGAGAAAGGAAACAAGAATTTATTAAACTCTTCACTGTGCCAGACACTGTTAAAATTTTTACAAAATAGGAACAATTTGTGATGTTAAAGAGATTTCATGCTTTTGGTGGAGGAAATTTATACATATATAAGCAAATCCAAAGTACAGATACTCTAAATTCAATGCAGTTTGGAAGGCAGGAGAGAGGTTCTAGTAGTTGGGAACATTATAAGATAATAAACTGATTAATGAAGCACCTGTATTTTAAAGGAATATATTTATATTGTGTTAGGGAGAAGACAAAAGCACCGACTTTTGAGTTTCTTCCAGGGATAGGCTGCAATGAATGAGAGGGCTTAACAAGCTGGGTCTGGAATCCTAGCTTGCCAGGCCAGTGGTAGTAGCAAATAATCAAACAAGAGTCGAAGTGGAAGTAGATTCCTTGTGAACAACATTTGAACATGGGTCAATCTGTCCTGAGAGATCAATGAATTCCATTCTGAAGGGATGGGTAATGACTTGTGCTGCATATGCATCTTAGTACTTTGCTGATACTTGAGAAAGAGAAACACAAGAAATTTTGAGAGGAAAGGCCAAACTGATGATTAGTTCATTGAGAAATAGGTTAGGCTTTATCTGGTTATAGCAAGTAAAGGTCAAGAGACTCTCTCACAGTAGCCAGATCATCTCCAATAGTCCTATTTCTTATAAATCAGGACAAGGGGTAGAATGATTCTGGTAAAGGCAAGTTAGAAGGATACCTTATACAGCATGTCCCTCACTGTAATAAACATAATTGTGCAACTCATGCACCAATCACTTGGTTGTTTGATGTGGTCCCCTATATCAAAGGACTACTACTACTAGTAGTAGTACTTTTGCCTATCTGTTAGAAAACTTTGAGGTTTTTTTTTTTTTGGTCTCTTTCCTTCTGTAACAGAAAACAGTATTTCTATTATAAGTCCACAATTGCCTCTTAGGTTTTCTTAGAAAATTTTTCTTCTTATATGTGTAGATAAATTTGTAGAAGTCTACAATAGCAAAATAAAAGGAAAACCTTAAAACTATACATCTATGCCCATCAATTTTGGAATGCCTACACAAGTTATGGTACATGAATACTATGGAATACTATAGTTCTATAAGAAACCATAAATGGACAAATCTAGAGAAGCATGTAATGACTTAAGGGATCTGATGCTGAGCGCAGGGAACAATGTACACATCAATAATAACATTATGAGACGAACATGGAAGCATCTCCTCTCAGCAGTCCAGAGAGCTAGGACAAATGTATTTGACTGGTTATGGCGTATCTTATGCCTATCCAGAGGAAAAAAACAAAACAAAACAAAATACACAAAAAACAACCCTTCTGAATCTAATAAACACTTTATAAAAATTATCTCTTATGTATCCCTTCCCATTAATCTTAATGCCTCATGCCAAAAATTATTAATATGTAAACATAATGATCTAAATATGCATGTAAAATGCTAACCTGACTGTTCCCTCCTGAGGGGAGGGGAGTGGGAAGGGATAGTCGAAGGAAATTTTGTTACTTGGAAATATGCATGTTCATATGGATGAAAATAAATAAATATAGTATAAGTCCAAAAGTTATTAGTGGAGAAGTTAAATCTCCAATTAGAAAGCAAAAGGAGCTAAGGTCTCAGAATTTCTAGCTTTCTGTTCACTGACTAACCATTTTCCTGCTGTTTCTTCAAACTTTTCCTTCTTGCATCCTAGGTAAAGTTCTCAAGCTCAGATCCAAGTCATTTGATACATTCTAGGAACCTACTTCAAACTGCAATCTGGAGGTGGCTAGGTGGTACAATAGTTAGAGTACTGGCCCTGGAGTCAGGAGTACCTGAGTTCAAATCCCACCTTAGACACTTAATAATTACCTAGCTGTGTGGCCTTGGGCAAGCCACTTAACCCCATTTGCCTTGCAAAAAAAAAAAAACCCTAAAAAACCCCTGCAATCTGACTTCTTCAAGAAATCAGTTCCAAAATATTTTCTTTAAGTTTTAAACTATTTACTTATTAATATCATTCTATAACATGCTTCTCTGTGTGTCAGTGTTTCCTGATTCTTGGAAGTGCTACTTCACCCATGAATGGTTACTCTCTTTTCTAGACTGCAAATCATAACAATAAACCCAAAGCTTAAAAAGCATGAGCAAAAAAAGGCCTAATACTTAGAGCAATGCAAAAATGAAACTGATTAACTGGGAGTATGGTAGATTTCACCTTCTCATGGGTTTTCTAAAATTAGCTTAATGAGACTTTTTAGGAGATACTATAGTATGACTTCTTGTCCTATATGGTCACAGAGCTCTCTTAAATTGGCATATAATTCCTAGTCTTTGAGATGTAGCGATCAAAGATCCTTGATATTTGAATACATCTCCCCATAGAGGGGCCTCTCTTAGCTATTCTTTTTAAGGACCAAAAAATGTACTTCTTTCCCCCGCTTTTGAAAGATTTGCCTAATTCTTATTGGACTTCCTTTCCTGTTTCTAGTATGAACATCCTTAAGTTTTTGCAAATTTCACAAGTTGTATGTTCTGTGTTCATTCCTTTCCCTGTTTATTTCAAATAATTTTAGGCACTTCCCCAGATTAGAGGAAATAGCTTTGTACTTAAAAGGATGTGAATTCAAATCTAAAAAGAAGGGGGGCGGCTAGGTGGCACAGTAAATAGAGCACCAGCCTTGGAATCAGGAGTACCTGGGTTCAAATCTGACCTCAGACACTTAATAATTACCTAGCCGTGTGGCCTTGGGCAAGCCACTTAACCCCATTGCCTTGAAAAAAATCTAAAAAAAATGATGTAAATTCTAGCTTTGTGACTATGAATAAATCATCTAATCTCCTGCATCTTAAGTTTCCTAATATATAGAACTGGAATATTTTAATATTTGACCAGTCTTCAAGGTACCAGGCCAAAACTAAAAGAAGGATTAAAAACATCCAACCAAGAAAAAAAATCTAACTGAGGAAATGTCAGAATTCTTTTAAAAAATCCAATTTGATAATGGGCAACTTAAATTGTGTGGCAGGGGAGAACAAAGAAATCTTGATCATTTATAAAGGAAAGTGCCTGTATGATTTCCTGCTTACAGTAAATGCTAAAGTCTCACCCTCATTTTCTAACAAAATATATACAATTTAAAAATTCCTTTTCTTTTCTTTTTGTTTTCTTCAATTCCTTTGAGGGATCCACAAACTGGATAATCTCTAGCATGTGTCAGCTCTTAATCTTAGTCTCACCTCAACCCTGGAATTTATTCATTGAAAGTAGCCAGCCTCTATGTCTGAGACCTCTCACTGGGGACTTGATGGCTTCTCTCAGAATCTCTACATTTATATTTACATCTACATATTTTTATCTAAAATATACATCAACAACAATAATAATTTGTTGGTTAATAGATCAATTTGCAGTAAAAAAAATCCCTTCAGTAATCAGAATTTGTGAGCAAATTATTCTTTGGGAAGGTTCTGATAATATTTAATCTTAACTATTTAGTAGACACCAGTTTCCCTTTCATTTATGTCAAAATATTTGAGAGATTTATGCTCCAGTTATAGTTATGAGCAATTTCTTAATTATAAGGAAAATTTATAATTCTTGAAGATATTGTTACAAATGCTCTTGTACCCTAAATACTTGTACTATTGAAATATAACAGAATGGAGTTTTAATTTGATATAAAATGTGAACTATACAGTAATTTCCAGATTCATTTTTCTAGGGAAGATTATTAGAATATAACACAGAATGTTGAAGTTCTAGTCCTGGTTCTAAAACTGATGGACTTTGTGTCCTTGAAAATTTCATAAAATTGCTCTGAGCTTCAGTTTCTTCACCTATAAAATGAGGGGTTAGATTAGGTGATCCCTACAATCCCTTCCATCTCTAACTCTTTGAGACATGACTCTAATAAGAGACATAAATATTTACCTATGATATATTTTCAGATAATTGTTTCCTTAATATATCAAGTAAATGTTATAGTAAGATTAACGACATTTCTAATATCTGTGGGTCCTCCATTTCTTCTAATTAACTGTAAGATACAAAGTCAACAAAATGCCCTTCACAAGAATAGATACTGATTAACCTAGAAAAGAATATTGCCTGTTATTTAATAATTTTCTGTTCACCTGAAGAAATGATTTCATATCTAGAATTATTTTGTATATATGTGTATATGTATGTATATGTGCGTATACACCAATATATAGAAGTATATATACAAATATATAGAAACGAAGTCACATAGACACACATATAGATATATGAACATTGAAATTAAGATTTCAATGACATTTAATTGAGAAAAAGATTTAAACTTAGGAAACTGACATTTAACTGCGTAAAATGTAGTTTTGCTTTGAGTTAAATAAATTTTAAAGTTTATGCTTCATTTATTTATTTGTGTATGCAAAAGGAAAGAAGAGAGAGACAGAGACAGAGACAAACAACAGAGATGGTAGTGGTGGAGGAGGTGGTAGAGAAGGAGGGAAGAGAAGAGGATGACAATGAGGAAGAAGAGAAAAGTTTGCGGGAAGAAAAGAGGATAATACAAACCTAATATGTATCATAATTTGTCCTTTCAAAGGGAGAAAATCTGAAGAAAAAGTCCTTTTAACTTTAAGATGGCTTCATCCAGCTTAATTTTATCCCAGATGGTAAGCGAGATTAAGTCATTATGCGACATTAGCATTTCATCATCCCAACTTTTTAACCTGCTGAAGAAACATTGTGTTATATGTTTTGAAATTAGCTATTAGCTTCCAAGAAAGTACCCAAGGCATAAGCAGACTTTTTTTCCCCAGTATGTGCAAATGCGCAGGTGCAGTTGTCTTCAAACACAGTATGACAACATTTAAACATGCCACAAAAAGTCTGCCTAGTTGATTTATGAAAGGAACAAATGCACAAGGTAGTTATCCATGTAATCCTATTAAAGCAGATTTTGCAAGGAAAAGTCCACATGCTCAGGGATTTTTGGATTCTGATCAGGGTAAGCCATGCAGCAGTTCTGTTGTTCAATCTCCCCAAAGCAGGAAACACTTATGGCAGTAAGAAATGAAATGCTACAAATCCAGGGAAGCATCAAGCCTGGTTAATTCCTAAGGCATCAATTTTAATCACTGACATAGAGTTTCTTCTGTTTCCTCAGCTAATCTTACTTTTCTCTTTCTTCAGTTTTTTTCACCTTCACAAGAGGATTTGAAGTTTTTTAAAGAATGAAATCAATTAAAGCACAACTGATGTTTATAAGCAATTTAATCCTAAGTAGAAGTCACTGAGAAGACGAGGAAGTATCTCACCCTCATTTTCTGACAAAGTATATACAATTTAAAAATTCCTTTTCTTTTCTTTTTGTATTCTTCAGTTCCTTTGAGGGATTTTCAGGAAACTAGTTGTCTGCAAGTAAAACTGTGGATTACAAGTCCCTGGGCAATTTTCTACTCACTATTTCCATGTGGAAGCTCTACAAGATGTCAATACAAGTCATAGGCTTTACTTCAATCTCATATATGTACTTCAAAATACAAATCTTAGGAAGCAAAGTATAACTGACAGCATAAATTTGTTTTGGCCTATATATTCAGGAGTTTTTTCTTTTTTTTCTTTTTATTTCTTTTTGATGTAACTTCATTCAAATTTGAATTCTATCTTTTATCAATAGAATTTCCATATGGGAGTGGGTAAATATAAACTTACTTAAACTTTTTTCTTTTTTTGTTATTTTTAAAATATTTTATTTATTAATTTTGAATTTTACAATTTTTCCCCTAATCTAGCTTTGCTGACCCCCCCCAAGAAGGCAGTCTATAACTTTACATTGTTTCCATGGTATATATTGATCTAAGTAGGATGTGATGAGAGAGAAATCATATCCTTAAGGAAGAAACATAAAGTATAAGAGATAGCAAAATTACATAATAATATAACATTTTAAAATTAAAGGTAAAAGTCTTTGGTTGTTCAAACTCCACAATTCTTTCATTCTTTCTCTGGATACAATTAGTATTCTTCAACACAGATAGCCCAAAATTGTGCCCAACGTTTGCACTGATGGAATAGGCAAGTACATTAAGGTTGACCATCACCCCCATGTTGCTCTTAGGGTATACAAAGTTTTTATGGTTCTACTCATCTTGCTGAGCATCAGTTCATGAAGATCCTTACAGACTTCCCTGAATTCCATCCCTCCTGGTTTATAATAGAACAATAGTGTTCCATCACATATAAATACCATGGTTTTTTAAGCCATTCCACAATGGATAGACATTCACTCAATTTCCAATTCTTTGCCACCACAAACAGGGTTGCTATGAATATTTTTTACAAGTGATGATTTTACCCTTTTTCTTAACCTCTTAAGGGTATAGAACCAGTAATGGTATTGCTAGATCAAAGGGTATGCACATTTTTGTTGCCTTTGGGCATAATTCCAAATTGCTCTCCAGAAGTGTTGGATGAGTTCACAGCTTCAGCAACAATATATCAGTGTCCTGGATAACCCACATTCCTTCCAACATTGATCATTATCCTTTCTGGTCATATTGGCCAGTCTGAGAGGCATGAGGTGGTACCTCATACATGCTCTAATTTGCATTTCTCTAATAGTTAATGATTTAGAACAATTTTTTTCATATGACTATGGATCACTTTGATTTCCTCATATGTAAATTACTTTTGCATACCCTTTGACCATTTGTCAGTTGGGGAATGGCTTGTTTTTTTCAAAATTTGACTCAGTTCTCTGGATATTTTAGAAATGAGTCCTTTGTCAAAAATAATAGTTGTTAAAATCATTTCTCAATTGACTACATTTCTTTTGGTTACAGTGGTTTTGTCTATGCAAAAGCTTTTTAATTTAATGTAGTCAAAATTGTCTAGTTTATTTTTAATGAAGTTCTCCATCATTTCCTTGGTCATAAACTACTTCCCTTTCCATAGATCCAACATGTAAAGTATTCCTTGATCTCCCAGTTTGATTATAATATTGTTTTTTATATGTCTAAATCCTATATACATTTTGAACTTATCTTGGTATAGGGTGTGAGGGGATGGTATAATCTAAGTTTCTGCCATACTAACTTCCAATTTTCCCAATAGTTTTTTATCAAAGAAAGTGTGCTTATCCCAATAGCTGTACTCTTTGGGTTTATCAGACAGCAGATTACTATAATCAATTCATGCTATTGTACCTAGTCTATTCCACTGATCCACCACTCTATTTCTTATCTAATACCAGCCAGTTTTGATGACTGATGCTGTTTTTTGATTAGTAGGGCACTAAACAAGTAGTTTAATTTTGCCAGAATTGTCATTTTTATTATGTTAGCTCAGCCTATCCATGAGCAGTTGATATTTGCCCAGTTATTTAAATCTTATTTTATTTGTGTGAGAAGTGTTTTGTAGTTGTTTTCATAGAGTTTCTGAGTATGCCTTGGCAGGTAGACTTAAGTATTTTACATTGTCTGAGGTTACTTTGAGTTATTAAAGTCTTTCTCCCAGATAGGGATATAGCCAATTTCATCTTATTGGATAGTAGATTTTTCTTTTTTTTTAAACCACCTCCCCTCTTTTTTTAACCTTTTCATGTGTTTTTTGCATCTGTTTAAAGTCCAAATTTTCTATTAAGCTCTGGTCTTTTCATCAGGAAAAGTTGGAAGTCTCCTATTTCATTAAATGACCATCTTTTGCCCTGGAAGAGAAGGCTCAATTTGTCAGATAATGAATTATTGTTTGTCTTCCAGGATCCCTTGTTTTTTTGGGAATATCACATTCCAGGGCCTTTGATCCCTTAATGTTGATGCAGCCAGGTCCTCTGAAATCATTACTGAGGCTCCTTGGTATCTACATTTTTTCTTGCTGGCTGCTTGCAAGATTTTCTCTTTTATCTGATAGGTTTGGAATTTGGCTATAATATTCCTTGGTGTTTTCATTTTGGGATCCCTTTCTGAATGGAATCGATATATTGTTTCAGTAACTATTTTACCCTCTGGTTCTATGATATTAGGGTACTTTTCCATCACTAAATCCTGTAATATTAAGTCCAGGCTTTTTTTTTTTTATCTTCAATGTTTCCAGGAAGACTGATAATTCTTAGGTTATCTTGAGGTCAGTGGTTTTGTTGATGAAGTATTTTATATTTTCTTCTATTTTTAATTTTTTTTTGTTTTGTTTAACAGCCTCTTGTTGTCTCATGAAGTCATTAGTTTCCACAGACTCCATTCTTTTTTTTAGAGAAGAATTTTTTCATTTGCCTTTAGCAACTCCTTTTCCAATTGGACAATTCTATTTTTGAAAGCTTTATCCATTTGACCAATTGAGGTTTAGAGAGAATTATTTTCTTTTTTGCATCTGTCCAAATGTATTTTCCAAGGATTTGTTTTCTTGTTGCAAGAAACAGTCTTTCCCAAATCTTCCAATTGGTTTTTAAACTCACTCCTGATTTCTTCAAGGAAGTCTTTCCATGCTGGAGACCAAATCATATTCTCCTCAGAGGTTCTAGGTAACTCTGAGTTAGGGTCTTTTCCTTCTTAGAATTTTTCTATGGACCCTCTTTATGCTGGCCTTTCTTCATTTTCCTAAGATTCTGTGTTGGGGGAGGGTCTCTTTGGCAGAGATTTGGTGTTGAGATTCCCAGGGGTTTTACTCACTGGGTTTAGTAACTCCAAGTGGGCCAATCAGTAGGGGGTGCTGGTTGCTTTCTTTGGAGTGGCTGTGACCTTGATTCGAGGCCCTCTCCCCTGGCCTGGAGGGGGTGGTTGAAGCTACTGAATACTTTTATCTTTGAGCAATGGTGGGCTATTCCCTGGGGCAAGATAATTACTTTCCCTATTCACAGCTGAGGGAACTTTGCTGCTCACATCTGGGTTGTGTTTGTTCTGGGAAGAGACTTCAGCTGAAATGAAGGTATGGACTCTGAGTTCCTCCAAACAAGAGGAGCCCAGGGATTGATGTCTGCAACTCTACCACACTGGAACTCACCCTCTAGTCCTTTCTATAAGCCTCAGAGTGTAAATGCAGCAGCCAATGCCTCTGCTCCCCAGTTGGATCACACATCTGATCAGGCTAGTCCTGCTCTCATGGTCTCATCCATCCTGTGCTACCAGCAGAGTCTGCTTTTTCTGTGAAGGTCACCCACTGTCTGGGAAGATAAACCTTGAGACAGATGTTTTTCCTCCTAGCTTCTCTTTCTGTGTTTTGTCAATTGGATTTCTGCTAAGAGGTTTGTTTTATATTACATATGAGGGAAGATCAGGAGACCTTAACATAGTTCCTGTCTTCTTTCTGCCATCTTGGTCAGAAGTCTTACTTAAACTTCTACTCTAAATTTATCAATTAAATGTGTTAGTTCATTGGATTCTGTGCCTTTGATAAGTCTCCAAAAACATTTTTTGAGATATTTCTTATATATATCAAGTTAGCTAGCTATTGTTCTCCAAATTATTATACACTTGATTAGTTTGAATTTGGGGGAGGAGTTGATTATTTTTTGCTATCAGTGCTTCATATTTTGTAAGGTACTTCATTTTTTTTATTTTATTTTTGTCCAGTTATATATAAAAAAGTTTTCAACATTTATTTTTGTAAGATTTTGAGCTCAACATTTTTCTGCCTCTTTTTCTTTACCCCTATCTATGTCAGTGAGTAATCTCATATAGGTTATACATGAGGTTTTGAGATTTTTTCTATATTATGTTTAAGATTTTTCTATATTATGAAAGAAAATCATAATTAAGTGGGAAAAAAGAAAGAAAAAAAATTTAAAGTGCTCTTTATTCAGATTCCAAAGTTTTCCCTGGAGGAGGATGACATTTTCCCTCACAAGTCTTTTATAATTGTCTTTGATCATTGAACTACTGAGAGGAGCTAAGTCTGTCTACAGAGATCATCACTCGATGTTGCTGCTAATGTGAGCAATATACTCCTGGTTATATTCACTTCACTCAGCATCAGTTTGTGTCTTTCAATGTTTTTCTGAAATCTTGAAATCAAAAGGTTAAAAGATTTCTTACAGAACAATATTATTCATTGACATTCATGTAGGATAATTTATTCAGTCATCTCCCAATAATGAGCATTCCCTCAATTTCCAATTCTTTGTCAAGACCAAGAGTTGTCATAAATATTATTCTATATTTGTTTTTTTCCTTTTTCTTATGATCTAATTGGAATACAGACCTAGTAGTGGTATTGCTAGATCAAAGGATATGTTCAGGTCTATATCACTTTTGGCATAGTTCCATATTACTTTCCAGAATAGTTGAATCAATTTACAATTCCACCATTAATTCATTAGCATCCTAGTTTTCTCACATTCCCTCTAACATTGATCATTTTCCTTTGTTTTTTATATTAGTCAATCTGATAGGTGTGAGGTAGTATCTCAGAGTGGCATTAATTTGTATTTCTCTAATCAATAATGACTTAGAACATTTGTTAATGTTATAAAGTTATGCATACCTTTCATTTCTTCTTTAATTTCTGAAAACTATCTGTTCATCTCTTTTGACCATTTATCACTTGGGGAATACTTGGATTCTTATTAATTTTGACACAGTTCTCTTTATGTTTTGTTGTTTCATTTCAAGATCTAAAGAATTGCTGGAAATTATCCAAAGAATGTCATTTAAATAATTAAGAACTGGAAAGAAGGATACCATGACCATAACTTACAAATACTGAATTTGCTGCTCATACTTTGAAACATTTCATATAAGGCAAAGGATAGAATCTTAACATGCGGCATTAGACATTTTTCATCGCATTGGCAATGTTCTATTAGTCGATTCTATGTGAACAATGATACAAAGGCTTATCTTTATCTTGATTTTTTTTCCTGACAAGGGGATATATTAGAGTCCTGTACAAAATACTGGTGGGGATATTTTCTATATTCAGAAGATCTTCTAAATCTAAACTAAACAGATATTTTATGAATATCAGTATGTTTCAGATATTAGCAATGATGTATCTTTGCTTATTTTACTCAAAATAGAAATAGAATGTATGAGAAAGAAACAGAAACAGGTAGACAAAGAGAGCTTAAGATAAATACAAAAAAATAAAAGAAGTGGAAAGACAAAAGAAAAGAGAGAAGAAGAAGAAGAAGAAGAAGAAGATGATGATGATGATGATGATGATGATGATGATGATGATCTATGTTTATGTTCACATACTTTCTGGAAAATTTTAGCTCAAAAATACACATGATAATGAACTAACTTCTTTGCATGAGGAAATGAAAATCTACTAAAATATCTTAGCAATATTAACATGAAAAACATGGAAACAAAATTAACAAAAGCACTAGAAATCATTTTTTTCTTTCCAGAAATATTAGTGAGTCATTCTGATGCTTATCTTAAAACCTCTGGAACCCATATCATATTTGAGCCTCAAGTATTCTATCCAGACTGGCAGATAGCTTGCCATTCCCAAAAGTTAAATTTATTTATTTATTTATTTTTAAATTTTAAATCAAAAGTCACACATATCTCATTGTTTTATTCTTCAAAGAAATTTAGAATCTAGTTAGAGGAAACATCGTATAATCACTATACTTCTAACATTGTAATAAAAATATCCAGTTTCAAATTCTGCCTCTATCATTTTACAGCTCTCTGTATCCAACTTTCCTAGCCTTCCCAATAAGTCATAATCTTTGTTTTGCAAACTCTGTTGATACAGTTCCTATCCTAGGGCATACTCTATAATGACAAACATCATAGATCATTGATGTATGCATTTAATTTTGTTATGGCTAAAATTTGGGAACTCTTCAGCACACCAAAATTAATAGTCTCCCATCTTCACTATTTCCCAATATAGAGTCTCCTCTGTAATACTTAGAAATGTTCAGAACTTCCCTATTCTTCTCTTGATTCTGGAATTCTTTAAGTAAATTCACCAGAACAATATTCATGCTGCTTCCACTCTTGACACTCATTCCTTAAGCCCTTGCAATCTCCCTTTTGTCCTCAAAATGCTCCTGATATTTTTTTCCTAGAAAAGGATATTAGTACTTTGTTGAACATCAAATCCTATAAAATTTATTTTTCTTGTCTTTATTCTTCTTGAAATTTCCATATAATTGGACATTGAAGATATCATTTCACTTGGATGCTTTATCCTACCTTGTATTCTACAATATTATTTTTATGGCATGTTTATGTGTGTGTGTGCGTGTGTGTGTGTGTGTGTGTGTGTGTGTGTCTGTGTGTGCTTTGTTTTGTTTCAATTTTCCTCCAAATTCCTTAATGTGGGTACAGTCAAACCTCTGATCATTATTATCCTGTCTTGAGCTTCTTGTTGTCTTCCTTTTCTTTCCCTCTTTCTCCTCTCTTCTTTTCTTCCCTTCTTAACTTGTTTACTTCTAATGTTTTCATATATTCAATTATTACCCTTATTCATTTGTCTCTCAAATGTTTAAATCTAGTTCTCTTTGTTCCACTGACCTCTAGATCCACATAACCATCTAGTAGTCAATTTCATGATATTCTCCAGTGAAAATCCAAACTATATGTAAGGAAAATTATTTCATTTTCCCCACCTATTCTAGCTCCCTTAACATTATCTTCCTCCTCATTTTTCTTCAATCAGTGAGGGTAAAAACCCAGAATTATTTTTTGACTCTTCAATGTCCATCATTCCCCACAGCAAGTTAGCAGCTAAATATTATGAGAAAAGAATGCTTCTTTGTATATTTGTCTCTTGATCTTAGAATGCTATTTAGTGTATAGTAGGAGGAGACAGTCAAGTTGGCAGACAGAAACCAAAGAGTTGCCTGAGCTCTCCTCAGTTTCCCAAAGAAATTATGTTAAATCAAGCCTCTAAAAATCAAGCCCATTAAAAAAAGATAGAACAGAGCAATTTCTAGCTTAAGATACCTTGCAAGAGCTTCAGGAAAAAGTTTATTTCATTTGGGTGGTTAGGTAATGCATTGAGCCTAGGTGGAAAGCAAAGAAGCCAGTAGAAAGCTCAAAGCCACAGCATAGATCAGCAACCAAGGACCCTTGATTTCAACATATCAGGTTAAAGACATAGTGGACCAACTCTGAGCCCTCCAGCACCAGAAAGAAAGGCCAATTGCAGACCCTAGAAACCTTGTTCTAGGAAAATCAAACCCAGGACAGTAGATAAGCCACTACTAACTGAGGCTTCAGCAGTTTCCAAAATTTTTGTTATTAATTAAGAAATAGGGTAATTGATCAGTGGCATTTGATAGGTTCACAAGGCAGAGTGGTAAATAATGCTACTAATCTACTATTCAATAAACCCCAAAGTTCCAGCTTCTGACAAAAGCTCACACACGATTTGATAAAAACTGCTAAGAAAACAAATAAAAATTATAAAAGCAAGATTAGAAGGAATGCAGATAGGTTGGAAACAATTTTTTTCAGCCAGCATGTCTGATAAAGGCCTCATTCCTAAAATGTATAGAGAACTGATGCAAATTTGTAACAAATATAAATCATTCTCTAATGGAGGAATAGTCAAAGGGTATGAATAGGCAAGTTTCAACTAACAAAAGTTATATCAAAAATTCTGTAAGTCATTAGTAACGAAAAATGTAAATTAAAATAATTCTAAGGTACCAACTTACACTTATATGATTGGCTAATATGACAGAAAAGGAAAATGGTCAATGCTGTAGGAGATATGGGAAAACTGGGATATTAATGCATTGTTGGTAGAGATTCAAGTATTCTGGAGAGGAATTTAGAACTATGGTCAAAGGGCAAATAATATCTTTGATTCAGCAATACTATGACTAGACCTATATACCAAAGAGTTCATAAAAAGGCATGGAAAGACCCTCTTACATGAATATTTTAGCAGCTTTTTTGCATTGTCAAGTAATTTAAAATTTAGGGAATTCCCACCAATAGAGAAATGACTGAAAAATTGTGGTATATAAATGCAAAGGAATACCATTTCTCTTTAAAATATAATGAGCAAGCAGATTTCAGAAAACTCTGGAAGAACTTACATGAGTTTTCATTACCCAGTTGATAAATGGTCAAAAGGTATGAATAGGGGGAGGCTAGGTGGCACAGTGGATAAAGCACTGGCCCTGGAGTCAGGAGTATCTGGGTTCAAATCTGGTCTCAGACACTTAATAATTACCTAGCTGTGTGGCCTTGGGCAAGCCACTTAACCCCGTTTACCTTGCAAAAAAAAGGTACGAATAGACAGTTTTCAAATGTTATATATTAACAATATATATTATATGTTAAAGTTATATATAATCATATGAAAAATGTTCCAAATCACTATTGCTTAGAAAAATGCAAATTCAATGAGGTATCAATACCAACAATGAGGTATCATCTCATACTCTCAGATTGGCCAAGATGAGAAAAAGGGAAAATGATCAATGCTGGAGAGGTTGTGGGAGGACTTGGACATTGATGTATTGGTGGTGTAGCTGTGAACAGGTCTCTACATTCTGTAGAGAAATATGGAACTGTGTCCAAAGAACAATAAAACTGTTCATACCCTTTGACCCAGAAATTCCCTTTCTAGTTCTATATCCAGAAGAAATCATAAAAAATGGGAAAAGTCCTATAAGTTCCAAAATATTCATAGCAGCATATTTTGTAGTGGCAAAGAATTGGAAATTGAGAGGAAACTCATCAATTGGAGAATGGCTAAACAAGTTATGGTACATGAATACTGTGGAATACCATTGTTCTATAAGAAACCATAAATGGTTGGACACTAGAAAATCATGGAATGACTTAAAGCATGTGATGCTGAAGTGAAGGGAACAGAACCAAGAGAATAATGTACACATTAACAACAACATTGTGAGATGATCAACCTTAATGGAAGCAGCTCCTCTCACCATGTCAGAGAGCTAGAATAACCATATTAGACTGGCTATGGACAAAACTATCCCCATTCAAGACAAGTAGAACAAAATTAAACAAAACAATGCAAAAAAGGAAAAACAACCCTTCAGAATCTGATGAACACTTTATAAAAAATATCTTTTATGTATTTCTTTCTCTTTATCCTTATTCTTCATGCTGAAAATGACTAAGATTAAACATTTTATCCAAAATATTTATGTACATTGCTAATCTGACTGTTCACCACTGAGGGGAGGGGGATGGGAAGGGAAAGTGGAAGGAAATTTTGTACCTTAAAATATATATGTTCATAAGGATGAAAATAAATAAATAATTTTTTGAAAAAAAAGATGTACCTAACCTGATGCTTAAGGAAGTGAGAAGAACCAAGAGAACATTATAGACACTAACAGCAACACTATGCTCTACCAGATCTAAAACTACACTATAAAATGACAGTCATCAAAACTGCCTGGTACTGCTTAAGAAATAGAGTAATGGATCAGTGGATTAGCATAGGTTTAAAAGAAACTGCAATAAATGTCTACAGTAATCCACTATTTGATAAACCCAAAGGCATCAGACTTTGGATTTAAAATGCACTATTTGACAAAAATTGTTGGGAAAACTGGAAATAGTATGGCAAAGACTGGGCATAGATCCACATCTCATATCCTATACCAAAATAAAATCAAAATGGATACAGCATTTAGACATAAAGAGAGATACTAAAGATAAATTAATAGAACAAAAGTACTCTATCTGATCTATGGAAAAGGGGATAAATTTATGACCAACTAAGAGTTAGAGCAGATTATATACTATAAAATAAATGATTTTGTCTATATGAAATTAAAAAGTTTTTGCACTCATAAAATCAATTGAAGGGATGCCCATAAATTTGGGATTGGCAAAACAAATTATGGTATATGAATACTCTGGAATACTTTTGTTCTATAAGAGACCATAAATGGTTGGACTCTAGAGAAGCATGGAATGATTTAACAAGATCTGATGCTGAGTGAAGGGAGTAGAATCAAGAGAAGTATGCAGACATCAACAACATTATGAGATGAACAACCTCAATGAAAGCAGCTCCTCTCAACAGTCCAGAGAGCTAGGACAGTTGTATCTGACTCATTAGGGACTATATTATCCACAACCAGAGGAAAAAACACCCAGAAAAAAAAAAACCTTCCAAGCCTGAACACTTTATAAAAATTATCTCTAATGTATCACTTTCCCTTAATCCTAATTCCTCATGCCCAAAATTACTAATCTGTAAACGTTTAACAAAATATGTATATAAAATGCTATTCTGACTGTTCTCTGCTAAGAGGAGAAAGTTGGAAAGGGAGAGGGGTGGGAAGAGAGAGGAGTGGGAAGGTAGGGTGGATGGAAATTTTGTAATTTGGAAATATGCTTGTATATATGGATGAAATTAAGTAAATATATTTAAAAAACATCAACACTGTGTGATGACTGACAATTCAAAAATATTATCCTATTACTCAGTGGTAATAATAAATGTCCTGTAGATATCCCAATGAGGAATAACAAGAAGGCAAAAGTCAACTGTATTCTATGGTTTAATGATAGAAAAACAAGGTATAAGAAGCCTAGAAATGTCAGGAGAGGGTCAAGTTGAATGCTAACATGATAATTTTATTTTTGATCCTAAGATGGCAAGGGATCACTGAAATTTTATGAATAAGTATATCATCCATAAGTGGAATATCAATTACACAAATGGAGAAGTTTTGAGTATTGCAGATAAATTCACTTATCTTGGCAGTATTCTTTCCAGGAAGGTACACATTGCCAGAGTTTAACTCAGTATTTGGGATGCTCTGAAAGAAGGTTTAGGAGAGATGACACATTAGACTTACTACCAAATTTAAAGTCAACAGAGGTATTATACTGACCTCATCGCTATATGTCTGTGAAACCTGGCCAGTCTATCAGCACCATGTCAGGAAACTGAATTGCTTCCATTAATTATCATGGGAAGATTCTGAAGATCATCTGCAGGAGAAGATAGCAGACACAGGGGTTTTCTCAAGTAAATTGCCTAATATTCCAACATTACTACAGAGATGTAACTATGATAGGCTGGTCAATCTGTTAGAATGCCAAACGTGCACAACCCAAAAGGAATGTTCTCTGTTAGGGTGGCTAGGTGGCACACTGGAGTCAGGGGTACCTGAATTCAAATCCAGCCTCAGACACTTAATAATTACCTAGCGGTGTGACCTTGGACAAGCCACTTAACCATAATGCCTTGCAAAAAAACCTAAAAAAAGAATATTCTATATAGAACTCCCATAGGGCAAGTGCTCACAAGGGAGTCAGAAGAAGTGATACTGGGACACTCTGAAGGTTTCTCTTAAGAATTTGGGAATTTATTTTGTAGCATGTGAAACACTGATACAGGACATCCCAGCATGGTGTTTACTCATCAATGAGGGTGTTGTGCTCTATGAGAAGGGCAGGATCAAAGCAGTTCAGAGAAAATGTGACATACATAAATTCAGAATACCCACCCCAAGTATTGACATAGACCATTTGGGCCCAACTTGTGGTAGATTATTCTGATTTCTTATTGGTCTGATCAACTACATTTGGACTTTCTATAATTTTTCTAAAACATAGTGATGTCATTTTGGTCTTTGTTGATAATTAAGGAGAAGAACCAAAATTGCAGAATGGATTGTAAATGGGGAGATTACCTAGAAAACTATTGCCTTGATAATAACTCATCCCATTGTGTTATCAGTGTTAGAAAAGAGAAGAGTGAATATTTGAAAGAGATGCTGAAGATTAAAAAAAGACAGAACTTGTTAGTTGATCATATATTGGTGGTGAGATAGAAAGAGGAGATGACACCTAAATTCTGAACCAGCAAAATCTGGAGGATGTTTATGCCCATGACATAATAGGGAAGTGTATACTGGGTTGGCACTTGGGATAAAGATAATAAATTTTGCACATGAGCTGGATACATATTCCATAGGGAAAGTTTGCTATGGTTACAGGCGGTTGGAGATAAGAATAAGGAAGTTTAGCCAGATTAGTAGACCTGAGAAACATTTGCATTAATTAAATCTATAGAAATTTGATATTATAACTAATAAAATAATAGAGTGGGAGAAGAGAAGATCTCCCAGGATAGAGTCCTAGAGAAAATTTCTATATGAAAATCCATCAAAGGAGATAGTCAATTAGTTAGGGGGAGAACAAAGATAGAGTAGAAACTTAGAAGAGAGTTTCAAAGGGAAAAGAATAAAAAAAGTATAAAAACAGTTAATGGTGGTATGTCCAACACATTATAATTAAATACTTAATCATATAGTTAAGGAGTTTATTCAGTTCATGTAAGACTATAAATGTATATATACATATATATATATGTATGTATATGTACATATATTCATGTAGATATATGAATGAATAGATAAATAGAAAATGTATGATTGAATGAATATGTCTGTCACATCATGAAAGCATAAGACATAATTAAAGCCCAAGAAATCAATTGGTAATTCTTAGCAAATCAAGAAAATGTGAGGAGGTCAGATGTGATGGCCAGATTCCCACTGGAAAACTCGGAAAACTCTTTAAAAGGACTTGGATGGAGACCACACTAAATTGTTTAAACAATGACTCTGATCAAAGTTTAGCATCAAAACCCCCTTAATAACTGAGTGAAATAACTATAAAGATCCATGAGAAGGGTCTGTGACACCGAAGTTCAAAAGAGCACACAGCAAAGCTGGGATCATGCCAGAGCAAACTAGCTCCAGTCATTCAAGTACAACTCCACAGGGGTGTCTGATCCCTGGGGATGCCTCGATTCATGGCAGCAGGGGCAGTTTCCAGATCTTTCAGCCCAGGAATTGTCAAGGATAATTAGGAAGGTCAGCAATAAAACTCTGCCACATCAGAGTGAGGGTGGACGCAGGCCAGGACAGACCTCAGTGCAGACTGGACCTCAGAGGACCAGAAGCCACCAGGCAAATATTACTAGAGAGCTCACTGTGGTTTCACCCAGATCTAGGTTGCAGTATGGGGCCCTAATTTCAGGAAAAGGAGAAGAAACCCAGCAGAACGTATTGCCTTCAGTAGAGCAGGGTCTCTCTGGGGCAGAAAGAAGGGCTTGCAATCATCCATAGACCAGAGCACAGTCCAGGAGAGCCAAGACCTTGAAGGAAATGAGAACTTGCAGGTTCCTGGGGTTGTGTCCCTGAAAATAGCTGCAAAACCTTCAAAAGCAAGGAACAAATGCATCCACCACTCTGGAAACAGAGTTAAAATCACGTCAAAGACTGGGAAAATGAGCAAACAGCAGATAAAAAAATCTAACCACAGACAATTAATTTGGTCCTTTGGAGAATCAAAAATATACACTTAGAATAAAACAGAGATTCTGAATCCAAAAATGCCGAGAAAAATATGAATTGTTCTCAGGATATGAATGAGCTCAAACAAGATTTTGAAAAATCAATTAAGGGAGGTAGAGGAAAAATTGGGAAGAGAATTGAAAATGATGTGGGAAAATCATGAAAACCAAGTTAGCAGCTTGGTGAAGGAAATATAAAAAATACTGAAGAAAACAATATTAAAAGAAAAAAAAAATCAAGCTTGAGTCAAATGGAAAAATGAGTCCAAAAGGCCAATGAGGGGAAGAAAGTCTCAAAAAGCAGAATTAGCCAGATGGAAAAGAGAGGTACAGAAGCTCTCTAAAGAAAATATTTCCTTAAAATGTAGAATAGAGCTAAGGGAATTTGATGATTTTTGAGAAATCAAGAAAAATGAAGCAGGGGTGGCTAGGTGGCATAGTGGATAAAGCACTGGCCCTGGAGTCAGGAGTACCTGAGTTCAAATCCAGCCTCAGACACTTAATAATTACCTAGCTGTGTGGCCTTGGGCAAGCCACTTAACCCCATTTGGCTTGCAAAAACCTAAAAAAAAAAAAGAAAAATAAAGCAAAACCAAAAGAATGAAAAACAAAAATAAAACTTGAAATATCTCATTGGCAAAAGCAAATTACTTGGAAAATACCTCCAGGAGAGATAATTTAAATATTATTGGACTACCTGAAAGTCATGGTAAAAAAAAACAACTTAGACTTTATTTTCTAAGAAATAATACAGGAAAACTTCGCCGATATCCTCGAAGCAGAGGGTAAAATAGAAACTGAAAGAATGGAGAAAATATTTCAAGGAGTCAGAAAGAAAGAATTCAAATATTGTGAAGCTGCAGGCAGGGTAACACAAGATTTAGCAGTTTCTACACAAAGGGCTCATTTGACTTTGCCTATGATATTCCAGAAGGCAAAAAAGCTTGGATAACAACCAAGAGTTAACTACCTATTGAAATTGAATATCCTCTTTCAGGGGAAAAGAGGATATTCAGTGAAATAGGGGACTTTCAAAGTTTCCTGAAGAAATGATTAAAGGTGAACAAAAGGTTGACTTAATGAAGCAGAGAGGTTGAACAGGAAGGGCAAATTATGAGGAATTTAATAACATTGAACAGTCTGCATTCCTGCATGGGAAAATGATACTGATAACTCATATGAACATTCTCATTTATCAAGGCAGTTAGAAGAAGCATATATAGATGAGCATTGTAAGTTGAATTTGTAGGTAAAATGTATTTAAAAAGATTGATTTAATGGGTGAGAAATGAATGCACTAGGAGAAAGGGAAAGAAGAGGTAGAATGGGATAAGTTATTTCACAGAAAAGAGACAAGAGGGGCAGCTAGGAGGAACAGTGAATAGAGCACCGGCCCTGGAGTCAGGAGTACCTGAGTTCAAATCCAGCCTCAGACACAATAATTATCTAGCTGTGTGACCTTGGGCAGGCCACTTAACCACAATGCCTTGCAAAAAAAAGAAAAGAGTCAAGAAAAAGCTTTTGCAGTAGACTCTCATCAGAAGTGACTTCAGAGAGGGCAAACATACATACTCAATTGGGCATAAAAATCTATCTTAACCTAGAGGAAAATAGGAAAGCAATGGGAAAGGGGACAAGGGAAGGAGAAGGGGGTTGCACATGTTAGAAGATAAGGGAGATCTTGGGAGAGGGTAGCCAGCTACAACACACATTTGAGGAGGGACAGGGTGAAAGGGGAGAGAGAGAGAATTGACTAATTGAGGGTAGGAGAATAGGACAGAGGAAAATACAGGTAGTAGTAGCAACTGTGGGAAAAATGTTGAAGCAGTTTTTCTGATGGACTTATGATAAAGAATCTACACATCCCAAAGTTAGAGCTGATGGTGTCTTAATATAGACTAAAGCACATATTTTTTTCTCACTTTATTTATTTTTTTTAGGTTTTTGCAAGGCAAACGGGGTTAAGTGGCTTGCCCAAGGCCACACAGCTAGATAATTATTAAGTGTCTGAGACCAGATTTGAATGCAGGTACTCCTGACTCCAGGGTTGGTGCTTTATCCACTATGGCACCTAGCTGCCCCTCACTTTATTTTTCTTGAGTTTTTTCTTACTTTCTGGGGAGGAGGCATGACAATTGTAGTAATGTTTTTCATGGCTACATATTTTTAACCCATACAAAGTAACTTGCTTTCTCAAGGTGGGGAGTGAGGTGGGAGTAAGGGAGAGAATTTGGAACTTAGGGTTTTAGAAGTAAATGTTAAAACTTGCTTTTACATGTAATTGGGGTAGAAAAATTAAAAATGGAATAACACCTCTCATCAAAAAAAAAGAAAAAGATCTTAATGAGAGATACCCTGGATAGTTAGGTTTGAATACATTTTGATCTGTACCTCAGGAGGATATACAAAAATCAATTATTGTAGACCCGTTAGAAGATCAAAATATGTTTTGTATATACTTTCAGTGCATCATAGTCTAAGAGCTTGAAGAGAGACCTTAGATGCCCCTTTGTCTAAACACATTTAATAGTTGTAAAAACTGAGGTTCAGAAAGCTACTGTATATATATATATATATATATATATATATATATATATATGTATATATATATATATATATACATATATATATACTGGGAAGACTTTGGTTTTCTTTGATTAAACTAAATGTCTTAAATTATTACATATTCTTAGATAATGGAAGATGCTAATACAGAGTAAACTTCCACTGAACAAAATTTAAGGCTTTGCATTTAAACATCACAGGAGAGAAACCTGAAAACTAGTCATTGCTGATGCTAGTAATAGTTAGAGGGTATAATGAAATTAAAATGTGATTAGACTTTTTGCTGTTATTGGATTTTTAACTGTGAATAACTATATCTAATGGGAGTCAATTACCCATCTATTAGAAATAGACCAAAAAAGAGTTATCCTCCCTTTGTGTATAAAAATGGATGAGTGTCTCTCAAAAAGCTCCATGGATTGATTGCCTAGTCTTTTCATAACAAAAGTAAAAGTTATAACTTTTCATTGCTTTTTTTCTGATAATGAGGCAGTAACCCCAAACTGAAATTTCTCAGAGTAACAGGTGTTTTCTTCTTAAATCACTTCTTAAGGCTCCCCTCCCCACCACACACATATACACACACACACAAACACACACACACACACACAAACACAATTTAAACAAATAAACTTCCTTCAAAAAATAATTTGTTAAGATCTCTAGGTAAGCATTTAAAATGAAAGTTTCTTTAATTATAATCTGTGCATCATTAATGCTAATAAATCCTATAGGCAGTTTTTACATTACTCTACTATGGAGGCAAAGATTAGGAATGTGTAGAATATTCACTGAAAGTCAAGAGTTTCAGAGGAAGGTATTTAGGACTTTACTTTGCTCCTTTTTGTATGCACACTGTTTAACACTTTACTTGAAATATAAAGGGCACTTAAAAGTTTGTTGAATGATTGAATATAATATATGAAAAGCAGATATTTTACATATCATACACATACATGTATGCATGTGTGTATATGTGTATTTGTCTATGATAATGCTTTCCCTTTCTTCTTTAAGAGGACCACGACATCAGGATGTGATGCCATAACATGATTTGAGTGAGGAGCTGCTATGCTAAGTCACCAGCCAGAGATGGTCCTGAATGACATATACAGACATTCACATATATAAACATTTGGAAATTTAAGTACTGGTGAATTAATGGATATGACTTTATATATAATTTAGTTTCTTGGATGCAATAGTAATTTGCATAAATATATACATATACATATATACATATACACATACATATACATATATAAATGTATAAAATTTAATTTAAGAAAGATTATTTTTCATTATGAACAAATAGCAGAATTTTCATAAATCCTGAAATTCTTTTTTGTGGGCATTTTGTTTTATCTTAGTTTTGTTCTGGCAAGTGAGAAGGAACATGGCCCATTGGGCTTTTGCTACTATAAATGGTTGAGAACCCCTCACTTAAAGACAATCAAAACTTAAGTGACTACCAGAAAATGATGTGAGATCAACATAAAATAGAGGATACCCTAACACAAATATTTTAAGGCATTTGTTTTCTAGGTGTAAAATAAAGAATCTAATTAATTTTATTTTAACAATAAATAGTAAAATAAATTAAAAGGGTAACCTGTGTTTGCTCCATAATTTACAATAGTACCAAAAGCATCTATTAAACAGTTGCTATGTGATGGTCTGCCTTTGCACTATAAGTACAAAAGTGAAAATATGCCTATCCTCAAGAATATATATGTGTGTGTATGCTTTCTTTTTTCCTTTAAAATATCCCCCTTATTTCCCTAAAACAAACCTTCTATCTTAATTTATACAAGGTTTGCAAGAATGTGTCCAATAAACAACACAGAATGTATGATTTCAGAGTTAGAACAACAATTTGAATATTCATTTGAAACTCAGGTTAATGAACATTACATCAGAATTGGAATATATTCCTGCTTCTAAATTAATATTGGAAATAATTAAAATTTAATAGTGAAATATGTCAGTTATTTGCTAAGCTCTTTACAATGATAATCCGATTCGATTCCTACAACAACCCAGGGAGATCGGTGCCCTTATTATTTCCCTTGTACAGATGAGAAAACAAGCAAAGAGAAGTCAAGTGACTTGCCAGGGTCACACAGCTAATAAGTGTCTGAGGTTGGATTTGAATTTAGCTTTTCTTAAGTGCAGTAGTCTATCTGCTGAACCATCTAGATTCCACATTCCTTGTTTAAATCAGAGTAAGTACCAAAAGTAATTGTTATGTGTCACTAGTAAAAATAACTCTGAACACATGAATGAAGAGATATATCTATCAAAGACATCAGATATACCTTCATGAACTTATTAAGAAATGGACTACTCTCTGACCTAGTGTTTGATATCATTTAAATCTATAGGCCGAACAGAAACTAAGTGATCAGGATACGAAGAGTTCACCACAGTATAGTGGAAATAATATTGATTCTAATGTCAAAGAACCTATGTCCAAATTTTACCTGTGAAACAACTGTGGACAGACTCCCTGGAGCTAAGTTTCTTCCTTTAAAAATTGAGGAGATTAAACTAAAAGATCTCCTAGATATTTACAAGAACCAGATCTATGATCTTATCCAACTGAGGGGGTAGAGAAAAAAGGAATGGTCTGAAACTTTATGACTCATAATCCTTACTGTAGGTCTATGCCTGAGAAATTGTCTGTCTTCTGTATCTTGCCTATTGGTCTTTTGTAACCAAAGTGGTTTTTATTCACATCATCACTAGTACTGTCTTTTGAAACCACTACTGTCACTCCAGTTTTCTAGATACCTCACAAGTTAGGATTCATCACTCTGAATTCGGTTTTATAGAGAATGATCTTTTACCAATGTGACTACATCCCATTGTTATTACACCCTTTCAAAGTGAACTATTATCTGTTGCCAACTGCTTCCAACTCAACTGAATTTTCACCGGGCACAAAAATTCTTAGCAAAAACTCTGAGTACAGATAGTTCCATACATCAAAATAGTGATTTTTCACTCGAAGCTACAGTTTTTTTCTGCCTGGTGAGTTGTTAGGGTTCTGGAGTCATTATTGTTGCCAATCTTTTGGCCAGGAACCTTTTCAAACATAATACAATTCCTTTCTAAATTATTAGGAGCATGTATTTCATTGGAATAACCATTTTAAACCACTTCCATATTGTGAAGAATCAAAGTAAAACATTTGTAAGAACACAGATACAAATAAGGATGTTCTATCAGGCTTTTCAATTTAGACATGACTGATTCCATGAAACTTAATCTCTATAAAATTCTCAAGTTTGAACTCCCATACCAAAAATAAGTGGATTTTGTAAATAAAACTGGGAAAAAATATCCTGTGTTGTTATATCTCCTTTCCACTAGGAAAGGATTAGATGCATTTTCGACACTTTTCATAATCAAGCTTCACAACAGCCCCACAACAGATGTGACAGGTATGATGCCTTCTATTGACCTGACAATGAAAGTTAAATAATTCACTCAAAGTCTCACAGTAAAAAATGACAGCCAGTCAAGGTGTCTGACCTGTAGTTTTGTAAGCTTCTTACTTCTCTCATGGTGCCAGTTTCATTTAGTATATTCTCCCTTATAAATTCACTTGTAAATATTTATGACTAATTCATTCAAAGTAGCATTGTATCTTTTCTTGAGACCTTTTGCATTATTTTCAAAAGATGTGTAAAGCAAAGGACCAGAGCTTGGCATAACTGAAAAACCCTACATTTTAGCCATATTGGATTGTAACTCTTATGAATTTTTTCTAGCACAGATCATAAGATTTTTCAATTACATTCAAGTTTTAAGTTTGAATAACAAATGGAAAAGCATGAACTATGAGTTCTCTGTGATAAAACAATTATTAACTTAGAGCCATTACTTGAACATAGACTATAAATATCTATTCTTTAAGAAGTCACATTTCCTCAATTGTAAACTATTCTTCATTCATAATTTTCAAGTGAGATGGGCATTTTGCTTTGTAATTGATTTACTGAAATTTCAAAAATAAAAAGACAATGAAACTTGGAACATACATTTTCTTTTTTATATATATAAATCTTTTATTTGTTTTCCAATTATATAAAATAGTAGTTTCTAACTACCGCTTTTTAAAAGGTTTGAATTTTACAACTTTTCCCCCACACTGTGTCCCCCACACACACAGAAGGCAGTCTGATAATTTTTACACTGCTTCCATGCTATGTATTTAACAAAATTAATAGTGTTGAGAGAAAAATAATATCCTTGAGGAAAAAATAAAATACTAGAAATAGCAAAATTATGTAGTACATAAGACAACATTTTTTTAAAATTGAAGGTCATAGTCTATGGTCTTTGTTAAAACTCAACAATTCTTTCTCTGGATACAGATGGTATTCTCTGTCACAGATACCTTAAAACTGTCCCTAATTATTGTACTGATGGAATGAGCAAGTCCATTAAGGTTGATCATAACCCCGTGTTGCTGTTACAGTGTACAGTGTTCTTCTGGTTCTGTTCATCTCTATTAGCTTTAGTTCAATGCAAATCTTTTCAGGCTTCTCTGAAATCCCATCCCTCATGGTTTCTTAACAGTAGTGTTCTATAAAGAACATATACGACCATTTGTTCAGCCATTCCCCAATTGATGGACATTCACTTAATTTCCAATTCTTTGCTACCACCATCAGAGCTGATATGAATCTTTTTGTACAAGTGACATTTCTATCCTTTTTCATGATCTCTTAGGGATATAGACCCAGTGATAGTATTCCTGGATCAAAGAGTATGCACATTTTCATTGCCCTTTGGGTGTAATTCCAAATTGCTCTTCAGAAAGGTTAGATCAGCTCACAGATCCAACAACAATAATTGTCCCAGATTTCCCACATCCTTTTTTAACATTGATCGTTTTCCTTTCTGATCATATTGGCCAATCTGAGAGATGTGAGGTAATTTGAATTTCTCTAGTCAGTAAAGATTTAGAACATTTTTATGTAACTATGGATAGCTATGATTTCCTCATCTGTAAATTGCCTTTGCATATCCTTTGACCATTTGTCAATTGGGAAATGTCTTGCATTTTTTTATTAATTTGACTCAGTTCTCTATTTTATTTTAGAAATGAGTCCTTTGTCAGAAATGTTAATTGTAAAAATAATTTCCCAGTTTACTACATTTCTTTAGATTTTGGTTACAGTGGTTTTGTTTGTACAAAAGCTTTTTAATATGATCAAAATTATCTAGTTTGTTTTTAATGATGTTCTCCATCTTTTCCTTAGGGTCATGCAACATATATTTTCTTTTGGAAAGAAGATTTCCTCAGTTGTGAAGTTAGTCATCACTCCTATGGTATTCACATGTTCTCTTTTGTCTCTCATTTTTCCTCCTCTTTGGCTCTCACATATGAATATGCATGTGCACACAAATACAGTCAGGCAACTACTTATCCATTGTCACTCTGACAATCTGATTTCATTAAGTTTATTTTTCTAAGTTCAAGGTCCACCTCTCTTTCTTCTATATTTATGAACCCACTATGTAAGTTGGAGCCTATCACTAAAATCATTATACTAATGCTAGAGAAGTCATAATTACTCATTCCCTAAACATGAGACTCTGGAATTTATCATCTACTAGAAATGTAAAACAATACCAGAAAATATCTAAAAACACAAGCAACAAAATCTTTAAAATTTGGCAAGTATAATACCAACTGCAAAGGCCTGAAAAGCTAGATTGTCCTTTGGGATTATATTGGTGACTATTCTGCCCCTTTAAGGCAAATTTTAAAGTAATTTGAATTTACAGTAATTTAAGTCCAAAAATTCAATGGTTTTCAATGCTCAATATAGTAGAAAGAAGCACTATTCTGCCAACTTTTGGAGCACTGGAAACAGTATAGACTTATGTAACTTGATATCTGCTGAATTGAGCCTGATTAAAAAATAAATTGAAATATCTCTTTACTTCCACAGTGGGATTTTTAAATTTGAATATACACCACATTTACCTAATTGTTCTATGACAAAGATAAACTTTTTTTCCTATATTAATTAATATAAATTATTAAGAGAATTTATGTATTCTTATTTTCAACCATTTAAGCATCAACATATTAATAACATTTTCAATTCAGAGAATGTTTGTATACACAGCTACCTCAACCCTTCTATGCTCTAAGAGGATTTCACTTTAATCTAAGAAAACTTCTCAAAGATTAACTAGACACATGATTCTTTTCCTCAATATGGACTAGGATAATAGTTATTATCTTTATCATCATCAGTTAATCAACAATACACATGGTATTTTAAAAATATAAAATATGAGAGACACTTAAGCAGACAAGAACACATAAAAGGGGTAATATGTGTAGTTCTTGATTAAAAATATATAATCTTTGCATAGTAGAAAGTATACACACAAAACAATTATGAATTAATAATACTATATATACAGAAGTACTAAAAATGTTTTATGTCTATTTTGTGACAAGAAATTGAGCCTGTGATTTCACTTATTAATAGACATAACTCCCCAGTAAATCAATTTCTTTTAACAATTTAGGGTAGCATCTTCACTGTCACGTACTCATAATAGAGAAAAGTTAAATGACTTTTTAGTATGGTCTAGATGTTCTTTGAAGTTAGTTGATAAGTGTTTTTTAAGGGATGTCTATATGCCAGACACTATAATGAGCACTTTGTCACAAATAAAATAAAAACAAGAATTGTTCCTATGCTTAAGCAGCTCACATTGTAAGGGGGGGAATCCCCACTTAATTGTGATTCCTTATGCTTCTGATGAGTAACACATAAAGCATTATATCATGAATGAGTCAAAATGAGGAAACAAAACTCTGCAATAGCAAAGCCTGGACTGCATAGGCAATATCTTGGCTAACTGCAAGTGGGGGATCAGATGTCAGTCACAGCATATAAAGCTTGGGTCTATACTCCCTACCCTAGAATTAGAGTTCAAACATTTCAAGATGAGCAAAAAAACTAAAAGAGAATTCGTAGTAGAAAACTACTATGCAGATAAATATGATAACAATGCCACACTGGAAGAAGAAAACAGTGATTACCCACAGGGAGAGTCTCAAAAGAGTTAATGAATTTGGAGCAGCTAGGTGGAGCAGCCAGCCCTGGAGTCTTTTGTACCTGAGTTCAAATCTGGCCTCAGACACTTAATAATTACCTAGATGTGGGACCTTGGGCAAGTCACTAAACCCCATTGCCTTAAAGAAAAAAACAAAATAAAATAAACAAGAGTTTTTGAATTAGACTCAAATCCACAAGCTCATAGAAGAGATTAAAAAGAATTTAAAAACAAGAGAGGAAGAAGAAAAAATGAAAAAAAAAAGAAATGAGAGTCACACAGGAAAATTATGAAAAATGGACAAAGAAATTAGCTCCTTTAAAAGTAAAAATAAGCAATTGGATAAAGAATGTAACTCTTTGGGGAGGCTAGGCGGTGCAGTGCATAGAGCACTGGCCCTGGAATCAGGAGTACCTGAGTTCAAATCTGACCTCAGACACAATAATTACCTAGCTATGTGGCCTTGGGCAAGCCACTTAACCCCATTGCCTTGAAAAAACCTTAAAAAAATACAACTCTTCAAAAAGTAAAATTGACCAATTGGAAAAGGAAAAACACAAGTTAATTGAAGAAAATAAAACTCCAAAAATTTGAATTAATTAAATAAAAATCCAATCAATCTATGAGACTACAAAATTCCATCAAAGTCAAAATACTTAAAAAAATTGAAGAACATGTAAAGTATATTTTAGAAAAACAAAACAAACTGCAGATAATTTCCAAATTGTTGGACTACCAGAAAGCCTGGAACAAAAACCAAAAAAGAAAAAAAACTAAATCCCCCCAAACCCCAAATATCATGCAGAAAATTATCAGGGAAAACTGTCCAAATCTACTAGAGCAAGAAGACAAATAACTATTAGAAGAATACACAGAATTCCTCCAGACAGAGACCCCAGGATAAAAACTCTAATGGCTATCATAGTCAAATTCTAGAATTCTTGAATCAAGTAGAAAATATTATAAGCAACAAAATAGAAACAATTGAAATACGAAGGAAATACAAACTTACACAGGACTTATCAGCTTCAACAGGAGGATATGGAATACCATATATTGGAGGGCAAAGGACCTGGGATTAGAACCAAGAATTTAATATCTTCCAAAATTCAGCATATATTATTGGGGAAAAGATGGATATTCAACAAAATTGAGGACTTCCAAAATATCCTGATTAAAAGATCAGAATTGAACAGAGAAATAAATCACCAAATATATCACTCAAGAAATGAATAAAAAGGTAAATGAAAAGAGGAAGAAAAACAAAAAGAAACAAAATAAAACTAATGATAGTCAAGACCATCCAATATTATACAACACTATAAGGGAAGATAGGATACATGTAGCTCTTGAGAACTGCATTTCTCCTAGGATAGTTAAAGGGTTGCATATAATTGAAGAGATTGGATTTAAAGGTTATGGGTATGGTTGATTCTTGTCTTTTCATTCAAGAGGAACAAGATGATTATATTTGAGACAAAAAGCCCAAATGAAAAGTAGAACTGTTTACTATAAACTTAAGTTTTTCTTTTCCAGTTTCCTTTGACTTACTTTAATTCTGCTTTGGTCACAAAGTTTAGGATTTTTTCTGATATGGTATGCAGTCCTGTGCCAGTGTTTCCCAAACATTACAATCAATTGTAAAGATTTTAAGAGATAACTTTAAGAGAGTACTTAGAGCACTTTGGGACTCTAAATCAGAAGTGACTTTAGAGGCAGAGGGTGAGAATCTACTTGATGGGTTGGAGTTTATCCATATTTCAAGTAACAACAGTTTAAGAGCCCTGGTTGAGAAGCTAAACGGGGAGGGGGAGCATGGGAGAGAGTATGATTGGGGAGAGGGTACAAATGGTTGATGAAATTATTTGACTTTGGATGATATTTTGTCTCCTAAGGATTGTGGGTTCTTGGAGAGTAATTGAAAAGGAGTTAAGGCATAAAATAATTATAATTTAAGTGATTAATGGCTCTTGAGAAGTGGATTTCTAGTAAGAAAGAAGAGGGGGTTGGTATTAGTGACTATGAGGCAATGCTTCTAATAAAACAATCAATCAGTCAACCTGTCATTGTACTTTGAGCTTATAAAGTAAACAAGCAATCAATTAATCAACTATGTGAAGAGGCCCAAAGATGTTAGAGGGAAAGAAGAGAGGGTGTGAACAATGAGTAAATTCTATTCAATAAGTTTGACTCAGAGAGGGAATAATATATATGCCCACTTGAATTAAAAAAAAAACTATCCTGATCTACAAGGAAGTGGGAGGGAATGGAAACAAAAGGGAAGAAGGGACTTTTAAATGGAAAGGAAAAGATGCAAATGGAAAAAAAACCCCTGTAATTTAAATTTTAAAAGAAAAGTTAAAGGGTAGATTTCAAGAGTAAAAACTTTGGTGAGGAGGAATGAGAGGAAAGAGAAAAATACAAATGGTAAAAATACAGCATGGAGGGACATATAGAATTAGTAATCTTAACTGTAAATTTGAATGGGATGACCTCTCCCATAAAATGGAAGCAGATAGCAGAATGGATTAAAAACCATAATCCTACAAAATGTTGTTGATAAGAAGCACATCTGAAGCAGAGACATATCCATATATTGAAAGTAAAAGACTTTGCAAAATATATTAGTTTCAGCAGAAGTAAAAAAAAAATCAGGGGTGGCATACCTGATATCATATAAAGAAAAGAAAAATCGGATCTTATTAAAAGGTAAAGGAAGAGAGCTATATCTTCTTAAAAGGTATCATAGGCAATGAAGAAATATCCTTATTAAACATGGATGCACCTAGTGGCATAGTCTAAAGATTCCTAGAGTAAAAACTGAGTGAATTGCAAGGAGACACAGACAGCAAAACTTTAATAATGGTGGACCTCAAACTTAAAAATCCAACCACAAAATAAATAAGAAGGAAATTAAGAAGATGAATAAAATCTTAGAAACTTAGATATGCTAGATCTCTGGTGGAAATTTAATGGGGAAAGAAAAGAGTTTAGCTTTTTCTCTGCACTACAAGGCACCTATAACAAAACTGACTATTACCAAGGCATAAAAACCTTATAATCAAATGCAGAAAGGCAGAAATAATAAATGTACATTTTTAAGATCATGATGCAATAAAAATTCATACAATAAAGGGTCAGGGAAAGATAATAAAATAACAAATCGTAAAAAGAATTAATGAGTTCATCCAAGACAGTGACAATGATGAGACAACATACCAAAACTCATAGGATACAGTCAAAGCAGTTGTAAAGGAATATATTATATAGCTAAATGTTTATATGAAGAAAATAGAAAAAAGAGGAAATCAATGAACTGAGCATTCAAAAAATAGTTAGAAAACAGCAAATTAAAAAATCTCCAATTAAATACAAAATTAGAAATTATGAAAATTAAAGGAAAAATTAATAAAATCAAAAGCAGAAAACTATTGAACTAATCTATAAAGCCAATATTGGTTTTATGAAAAAAATAATAAAATAGACAAGCCTTTGGTTAATCTGATTTTTAAAAAAATAAATAAATTACTAGTATCCCAAATGAAAAAGTTAAATTCACCACCAATGAGGAGGAAATTAAAGTAATAATTCAAAGCTATTTTGTCTAACTATATCAATAAATTTGATAACTAAGTAAAATGTATGAATATTTACAAAATCATAAATAGCTGAAGTAAAAAGAAGAGGAAATTAAATACCTAAAAAATCAACAAGCCATCAATGGAATCTCTTAGACAAAATCTTCAGGGACAGATGAATTTACATCCTTTCAAACATTCAAGGAAAAATTGGTTCCAATTTTATTTAAACCAATTTTATTCATTTTTTATTTTTACAAATACATGTTATGAAACTTTTTCCCCATCCATTCAAAGGCATATGTATATTTTAAGTTAAAAAATTTCCTTCCTTTCCCTTCACACTGCCCTCCCCTCAGTGCCAGTCAGGTTAAAATTGTACATACATATTTGTGATAAACTTGTTAACAAATTAGTCATTTTTCAGAATGGGAAATTAGGATTAAGGGAAAGAGATACATAAGAGATGTTGTTATATAGTGTTATTCAGATTATGAAGAGGTTTTTTTTAAATTTTGTGTTGTTTTTATTCCTCTGGATGAGGATGGCATTGCCCATAGCTAGTCTAATACAGTTGCCCTAGCTCTCTGAACTGTTGAGAGAAGCTGCTTCCACAAAAGTTGATCATTTCGCATTGTTGTTGGTAATGTGTACATTGTTCTCCCAGATTATAGAAACTATTTGGAAAAAATATGTGAAGAAAGAACTCTGTCTAATTCTTTCTATGGCAACAATATTGTGTTGATAACTAAAACTGGAAGAGTCCAAAGAGAGAAAGAAAATTATAGCCCAATTTCCCTAATGAATATGGATGCAAAAATTTTAAATAAAATATTAGCAAAGCAATTACAACAAGTTATCACTAAAATAATACTTTGTGACCAAGTGGGACTTATTCTAGGAATGCAGGGGTGATTCAATATTAGGAAAACTATCGGCATAATTGAGTATATCAATAACAAACCTAACAGAAATAATGATTATTTCAATAAATACTGAAAAACACTTTTGGCTAAATATAGTACATATTACTACTAAAAACTCTAGGGAATGTAGGAATAAATGGATTGTTCTTCAAAATGATAGGCAGTGGCTATGTGAAACCCTCAACAAGTATTGTATACAATGGGGCTAAGTTGAAAGCATTCCCAATAAGATCAGCGGTAAAAACACAGATTCTAGTTATCTCTACTAATATTCAATACTGTATTAGAAATTTTAGATTTAGCAATAAGAGAGGGAAAAAAAGAAACTGAAGGAATTAGAATTAAAAATACCTAGAGAACCCTAACAAATCATCTAAAAAACTTCTGAAAATAATTAGCAGTTTCAGCAAAGTTACAGGATATAAAATAAACCCACATAAATCCTCAACATTTCTATATATTACTAGAGAGAGAGAGAGAGAGAGAGAGAGAGAGAGAGAGCTGTTTTGTTGAATTCTATGCAAAAAATTTGATAACTTGAGTGAAATAAATGAATATTTAAAAAATACAACCTGCCCAGATTAACACATGGGGAAATAAAATAAATAACCCCATTTCACAACAAGAAATTAAAGAAATCATTAATAAACTCCATTAAAAAAAGCCTCCAGATCTAGGTGAATTTACAAGTGCATTCCATCAATTATTTAAGTAAAAAAAATTAATTCTTATTCCACATAAAGAATATAAAAATGAGTTGAAAGTATTCTACAAAATTCCTTTTATGTCACCAATATATTGCTGATACCTAAGTCAGGAAGAACCAAAACAAAGAAAGTTATAGATCTATCTCTGTAATGAACATTGATGCAAAATCTTAAATAAAATTTTATCAAATATTACAGCTTGTTATTCCTAGGATAATATACTATGATCAGGTAGGATTTATGTCAGGTAGGGAGAGATGGTTCAATATTAGGAAAATATTCAACATAATTGAACATAGCAATAAGAAAACCATATGATTTTTTCAATAGATGTTGAAAAAGCTTTTGATAAAATTTAACATCCATTCCTATTAAAATATTAGAAAGCATAGAAATAAATGAACTTTTCCTCAAAATAGTAAGCAGTATCTATCTAAATTCATCAACAAACATTAAATGTATTGGGGATAAACTAAGAGCATTTCCAATAAGAGCAGAGTGAAACAAGGTTGACCATTATCACCATTACTATTCAATATAGTATTAGAAATGTTAGTTTTAGCAATAAGTGAAGAAAAATTGAACGAATCAGTATTATCAATGAGTAAGCAAGCCTTTCACTCTTTGCAGGCGATATGATGGTATATGTAGAGAACCTGAGAAATTTATCTAAAAAACTACTTGAAACAATTTACAAATAAACCCACATAAATATCAACATTTCTATATATGAACAAGGAAGCCCAAGAGCAAGTGGTAGAAAGAGATATTTCATTTAAATAACTGCAGACAACATTAAATACTTGGAAAAATATCTCCCAGACAAACCCAGAAATTGTATGAATACAATTACAAAGCACTTCTCATTCAAATAAAGTCAGATATAAAAAATGGTAAAAATGCCAATTGCTCATGTTTAGGTTGAGTTAATATAGTCAAAATGGCAATTTTACCCAAATTAAATTACTTATTCAGTGCCATATGAATCAAACTACCTAATAACTATTTTACTGAGCTAGGAAAAATAGTAACAGAATTTACCTAGAGCAACAAAAGTTCAAGAATATCAAGGGAACTGATGGGAAAAAAATATAAAAGGTGATCTAGCTCTACCAGATCTAAAACTGTACTATAAAGCAGCGGTCATCTAAACTGCCTGGTATTGGTTAAGAAATAGAGTAATGGGATCAGCTACGTGGCACAGTGAACAAAATCATAGGCCCTGGAGTCAGAAGGACCTAAGTTCAAATCCAGCCTCAGACACTTAATTAGGTAATTACCTAGCTGCATGATCTTGGGCAAACTACTTAACGCCATTGCCTTGCAACAACTTTAAAAAACAAAGAAACAAATAAATAATTGCATCAAATTTATAAGGTTATAATTCATTCCCCAAGTGATTAATGGTCAAAGGATATGAACAAGATTGTTTTCAAATGAAGATATTAAAGTTATATATAACCATAAGAAAAAATTCTCCAAATTATTACTGATTTGAGAAATGCAAATTAAAACAACTATCAGGTTCTACCTCACACCTATCAGATTGGCTAAGATGATAAAAAGACAAAACGATTACATTGAAGAGGTTGTGGGAGGATTGGGATAATAATGCATTGTTGATGGAGTTGTGAACAGATCTAACTATTCTGGAGAGCAGTACGGAACTATGCCCAAAGAGCCATAACTCTGATCATACCTTTTCACCCAGCAATTCCAATACTAGGCCTATATACAGAAAAATTATAAAAAAATAAGAAAGTTCCAAGTGTTCCAAAATAGTCATAGCAGCTCTTTTTTGTAGAGGCAAATAACTAGAAATTGAAGGAATGACAATCAATTGGGGAAATTACTTAACAAATTATGTTATAGGAATATTATGGAATACTATTGTTCTATAAGAAACCATGAATGATCAGATTCTAGAGAAGCATGAAATGAATTTCAAGAACTGGTGCTGAATGAAGGGAGCAGAACCAAGGGAACATTGTACATATTAACAATAACATTGTGAGTTGTTCAGCCTTGATGGATTCATCTCCCCTCAGCAATTCAGAGAGCTAGGACAACCCTAGGAGCCTGGCTTGGACAATGCTATACCCACCTAGAGGAAGAAAAACAAAACAAAATAAAACAACAAAAAAAACCCCTACATAATCTGAATTACATTCACTTTTTACAAATTTCTCTCATGTATTTCTTTCCCATAACCTTGTTTTTTTCTTTTCCTTTAATCCTAATTCTTCATTCCAAAATTGACTAATCTGTAAACATGCTAAAAACAAATGTTTGTACAATATTCACCTGACTGTTCACTGCTGAGGGTAAGGGATGTGGGAATGGAGTATGGAAAGAAACTATGTAACTTAAACATATGCATATACATGTGGATGAATGTTGAAAAACGTTTATATTATATAATTGAAAAAAATCAATTGGAAAAATGTACAAAAATTTCTTCAAAGAAAATTCTACTCACCATTGGTGCATGGAATATAGGCACACTCATAGACAACACAAGATCCATTTACTTACAAAAACAATCAGTTGTTTTTGCAAGAGAGCTCAGTAGCTTTCAAATCCAAAGAGCAGCCCTGAGTCTGGCAAATGAAGGTCAGATTATTGAAGTTGGAGCAGGATACATGTTTTTCTCTCGTTTTTCCTCTTCATTTCACAATGAAGGGGAATGTGATGAAGCTGAAAATGATTTTATGATTAAAAATAATCTAGCCAACAAAGTTGTATTCTACCAAGAGGAGTGAACAATAGACTTGTGACAATTCTATCACCTCTTGCAGGAAGGTGCAATACCAACATCATCATTGTCTTTGTACCTACAATGACAAAATCTGTTGAAAACAAAGAACAAATTTATGAATATCTGAAGATCCTAATCATCAGTATACCAATAGAGGACAAGCTTATAATTCTGGGTTACTTTAATGATAAAATAGACTCAAACTATCAGACATGGAGGGAGTTCTTGGGAGGAGTAAAGTTGGAAACAGCAACAGCAATGGTCACTTGCTACTGAAGATTTAGGATCTCATGACCTCATCAAAAACACTGTCTTCCATTTATCTAAATGCAAACAATGGCATCTAATAGAGATTGTCTTTTAATAATGATTATAAGGAGAAGAGACAGACAGATAGAATCTCAGAGTAAGGAGAAGAGACATACAGAATGCCAGGGTGACTAAAGGCAATATTTGGTGCACAGTATTGGAGTGATCACAGAGACATCCTCTAGAAGTTAAATATTTACTTCAATCAAAGTAGTTGACGCAAGGCAAAACGCCTACTCAAAGAATTAATGTCATAGGATTCCTCTGAATGGAAACAGTGTGTTGCTAACTTGGAGGGAAAATTGAATCAACACAGTTAACAGTGAAGCAGAAAAGTAATAGCAGGGAGATTAGTTTGGCTCAAGAGAGAAATGAAATATGCACACATAGGTGGGGGTGCTAGCAGGGCAACTAGCAGAGTCATTTATTCACAGTATCAGACAGTTCTTTATAGCAGAAACCCACAAAACAATGAAGTATCTCAAAATTGTGTAGGATATAATCTAACAGGATGTAATCTAGCAAGATGAAACCTAGGTCAAGAAGTTCTGATAGAAGACTATCAGCAAATGAGGTCACAGATGATGCAGTTGTATTATCACAGCAGAGTTCCATGGAAAGCTTTCAGCTCGACAGTCACCTAAGACTGGGTTTTTAGTCAGAACTGACCTTTAACCCAAACTTACCAGAGCAGTTCTCAACAGAAAAGGAGTGGGCAGCTTTCAGAGATATGCTGTACAGCTCTACATTTGCACATCTGAGTCAGAACACTCATAAAATCAAGACTGGTTTGATGAAACTAATGGGGAAATACAGAAGCTGTTAAAAAATAAACAAGAAGTCCATAGGGTTGACCAGCAGGATAGTTCATCCACTTTTTAGATGGCAACATTTAATTCCATCAGAGGTAAAAATCCAAACAGAACTTAGAGATATTCAGGATTCTTGGCTCAGTAAGAAGGCACACAAAATACAGTTTTAAACTGATAATAACAGTTAAAGCACTATTATGAAGCCTTGAAAACAATTTATGGTTCAAAGCCATATTGTGCATCTCAACTACTCAGTGCTGATGGAGCCCCATTGATTAGTGATAGTTACATGATCCTAGAGAGATGGAATAAACACTTCCATAGTGTTCTTAACAGACCATCATCATTCAAAGCAAAAGTCATTTAATCACTAGCTGAAGTTCCAATTGAAGGAAAGGTTTGGCAAAGTACTTGGTACTGATTCTATTGCAGTTGAGATTTACAAGGTAGGGGTCCATTATTCAAACAAAAGCTGACTAAAATTTTCCAGATTATATGACATAAAGAATTCAATGATGCCTCTACTATCTATCTTTATACAAGTATAAGGGATAGATTGTCCTGTGATAATTCCAAATGTGTTTCCCTCTTAGTCATTACTGGCAAGACTCTTGCCAGAATCTTTCTTAACAGGTTGACCCTTCAGTTAGAAGATGGTCACCTACCTGAGATCCAGTGAGGCTTTCTGAAAGGGTGGAGTAGCAGTCTGTAAGGTGTTGCTGCCTAACAATTCCAGGAAATTGCCAGGAGCAGATTAGAAATGTGTATTCAACATTTACTATCATTCATATGGGCTTTTGGAAAATTATGTCAAAATTTGGTGGCCCAGAGAAGTTCATCAGTATTCTACGTTAATCTCTTGATGACATGTTTGTCCAGGTTCTGGATAGCGGACAATGTTGTCATGATTTCCCAGTTACTGATGCAATAAAATAAGGTTGTGTCCTTGCTCCCATACTTTTGAGCATGGTATTTTCAGCCATGTTATCAGACACCTTCACTGAGGATGAACATGGCATCAAGGTTAATGTCACACTGATGGTAAATTCTACAACTTAAGAAGGCTATAATCCAAGACCAAAGTAGATGGAATATAGATGTATAATTTCCTATTTGCAAATGTTTGTGCACTTAAAGTAGCTTCTGAAACTGAGATGCAAGATAACATGGATTGATTCTCTGCTGTTCATGCTAATTTTGGCATAGTAATCAACATAAAGAAAATACACAATATCCATATGTGGAACCATCAGTTACAGCAAATGGAGAAGTTTTGAATACTATAGATAAGTTCATTTAAATTGATAGCATACTTTCTAGAGAGGCACAGATATTGATAATGACATTAACACAGGCATTGCCAAAGCTGGTTCAGTATTTAGGAGACTTGGAAAGAAAATTTGGGAAAGAAGAGGTAGTAAACTGACTACCAAACTGAAGATCTGACCCTCATTGACTGTTTGCAGTCTGCCAGCACCATGCCAGGAAATTGAACTGTTTCCATTTAAATTGGAAGAGCTTTGGAATTGTTTATGCAGCATGGAAGACAACTGGCACAGGCCCACATAAAAGGTGTTGTGTTCTATAAGTAAAACAAATGGAAGCAACTCAAAGAAAATGTGAGATGTGTAAGTATAGAATACCCACCCCAGGTGTTTTCATAGATTATTTCTTCTTGATCTATGGGAGAGCTAATATTGATCTGATCAGTCATAGTTGGATATACTGCAGCATGTCTTTAACATAATGATGCCATTTTGATTTTCTTTGATAATGAAGGACAAGAACCAACCAAAAACATGCAATATATTGAATTGTATATGTGTATATTATACATAAAATGGCTATATTATTTAATAAATTTATATAATATGATACATGTAATATATAAATATTATACAGTATATTACAAAGGTATTTTGTATGTATGTATATATAAATACATATATTCATACACTAATGTGTATGTATAATATATGAGTTTATATTTTGTATACACACAAATAGGTATATCCTCCTTCCCTCACTTTATTTTCTGTAGGTTGGCTTTTCTACCTGCTAAGTTGCCTATTAGAAAAAAAAGCTCAACTGTGCTCAGAAGACAGGTGAGATTTGGAAAGAAAACAACATTCTCCTCAAGGGCATCTAATTATTTCTCTGAAAAGTGAACTTTAAATTCTTTCTGGAACAAATATAAAAACCTTCGTTGTAATTGTTCTTACTGAAGAGGATAAGGAAAATATGCAGATGTATGCTGGTAAGATTTCATATTTTATAATAGTTTGCACTCATATAGCACCTTAACTTCTGCACAGAGCTTTACATATATAAATACATTTATTTTAGGCAGGGATGGGGGATTGATTTCATTCATAAAGAGAAGTTTTGGATAAAGAACTTCCATCATGAAATTTGACATTTTCTCTGCACAAGAGGAAACTGTAATTGAGAGATGAGAGATAAGCTGGAGGGTCACTTAACTAACTGTACTAAATATCTGAAGTCAAGATTCAAATTCAGGTCTTACTGACTTCAATACTAGAATTCCATCTCTGATGATATTCTAACTTTTCCTGGGAAATAAATGCTTTATTGAAATTTAGCAATGAATAAAGATACTGAGGACAGTTGGCTCAGAGGACAGAGTGCCAGCCCTGGAATTAGGAAGATCTGAATACAAATGTGACCACAGGTAATCATTAATTGTGTGACCTTGTACAAGTCATCGAACACTATTTCTCTAAGTTCATCATTTGTAAAATGAGCTGGATAAGGAAATAGCAAATGACTCCTGTATCTTTGTCAAGAAATTCCCAAATGTAGTCACCATTTAGTGCCTTGGAGCAACTCAACTGTAGTACAAAAAGTAATAATGAACATTAGGTGAAAAGGTAATTGCCTCCAGAATGCTGCTATTTGAAGGGTATGCCTGTTTATTGTGCAACTCTTTGTCAAAAGTAGAAATAACTCACTCTAACTCTATCCTCCAAGTATTGTTTCACCATGATGATCCCAGGAGGCTTCACCAATCCCTACAAGGGATATAATTTTTCATTATTTATTATCCACAACAAGATTGTCTTTTGAAACATGACAAGATCTATGTTGAGGGAAGGGAGTAGAGTCAAGAGAACAATCAACAACATTATGAGATGAACAACCTTGATGGAAGGAACTCCTCTTGACAGTCTAGAGAGCTAGGACAAGTGTAGTAGACTAGTAATGGTCTATATTATCCTCAATCAGAGGAAGAAAAACAAAACAAAACACAGAAAAAACCCTATGAAATCTGATGAATATTTTATAAAAATTATTTCTTATGTGTCTCTTTCCCTTAATCCTAATTCCTCATGCCAAAAATTACTAATTTGCAAATATATTTAATAAAATTTGTATGTAAAATGCTAGCCTGACTGTTCCCTACTGAGGGGAGAGGGGTGGGAAGGAAGGGTGGAGGGAAATTTTGTAACTTGGAAATATGTATGTACAAATGGATGAAAATAATTTTAAAAAACTACAAAAAAAGACCTACTTCATGAAATCAATTGCTTTTTTGGAACCTCTTGTTGCTCCTCCCAACAGGCTCTGAAACATTGTCCTTGAACCGAATTTGTTCTTGGCACACTGAGAAAATCAACAATGAGAATGAGTGGGAGGGGCAGCTAGGAGGCAGTGGATAGAGCAACCTGCCCCGGAGTCAGAGGTACATGAGTTCAAATCAGGCCTCAGACACTTAATAATTACCTAGCTGTGTGGCCTTGGGCAGGCCACTTAACCCCACTTGCCTTGCAATAAAAAAAAAAAAAACAAACCTAAAAAGAAGATAATAAGTGGGAGAAGGAACAGAGAAGCTTACTTAGCTAGAATCTGGGGAACTTTGAGGTTCAAATCAGCTTAAGACTGAAAACCTTAAATCATTATGCACATGCTAGCATTACCAGCAGAAGCCTACAATCATCATGTTTCTAGACTGGTGATGAGTTTATTTCCTATGTCTTCTGCATTCCTGCTAAGCTCAAACAGTATTTATAAAACAATACAAGAGTGTACTAGTAAATATCAACAATTGGGCTCTGCAGAAAAAAATGCAATCACATACACACTTTTAAATTTAATCTACTTGGTGAAATTTTCTTAAATCTAGAGCTGCGAACTCATCCAACCCTTCTGGAGAGCTATTGGAATCTATGTCCAAAGGGCAACAACAATGTGCATACCCTTTGATCCAGAAATACCACTACTGGGTCTATTCCCTGAAGAGATAATGAAAAGGGTAAAAACATCACTTGTACAAAAATATTCATATCAGCTCTGTTTGTGGTGGCAAATAATTAGAAATCAAGTAAATATCCTTTAATTGGGGAATGGCTTAGCAAATTGTGGTATATTTATATCATGGAACACTATTGTTCTATTAGAAACCAGGAGATGATGGGAATTCAGGGAAGCCTGGAGGTATTTGCATGAACTTATGCTGAGTGAGATCAGCAGAACCAGAAAATACTTTACACCCTAACAGCAACATGGGGTGATGATCAACCATGATAGACTTGCTTATTCCATTATTGCAACCATCAGGAGCAATTTGGGGCTGTCTGCAATGGAGAATACTATCTGTATCCAGATAAAGAACCATGGAGTTTGAACAAAGTTCAAAGACTTATATGAACTGATGCAAAGTGAAGTGGGCTCAACTAAGAGAAAAATATACATAGTCAACAGTATCATACTTAATTAACTGAATGATTTAGGTATTCCAATCAATTCTGAAGGAATTGGTTTGAAAAAAATAGTATCCACCCACAAAGAAAGAAAGGAGAGAGGAGAAAGTGTTCTTGTTCACTCAGCTTTTATATGATCAGTTATAAAAATATTTTGATCAAAAAATGAAACATTTATGGCCAGATGTAGTCTCTTGATCACTTATCCACTGTCACCCAGACTACTTTCATTCTTTCAACAGCACCAACTTTCAGTCAATCAGAATTGTTAATTAATTTGCCTGACTTTAAAATAGATATTTAAAAAATGATTCTTGGCTGACTAAAAATGACCTCATATGAGAATTGGTATATTAGCCAAACCATTTAGGAAATGAAGGATTCTAAAAAATGTTGATGAAAAAGAAGTACTTTCTAGGAATGGAGACCAAATTCATTGGCCAGGAGATGGGAAAATCTTATAGGAGAAAAGTAATATGGTTCAATCAAAAAGTATATGAAGAAGGATACTATTTAATACTGTTGGGAAAAAAATAGTTTGGAACCAGTTTGCTTGGGTTTTAAATGATGAAGCGGGAATGGTGATACATAAGTTTAAGGGGGAAAAAGGATTGGATAAATTATTTCAAAGGACATACTTTATCTAGACTAGATATCAATAAATTGAAAAAAGTGGAAGAAATTGAAGATGGGACAAAATCAACAAATGTGTCAGTTATGACTATCATGCTTAATTCTGTATGCTACTCATTATAATTTCACAGGGAAAAAAGTCAAATGCTGATTTTCTATCTTTTAACCTAAATGGATCTCAGCTGCCTCAAATTTGTTAAAACTATCTTATCTTTGTCATTCTTTCTAAGTGCAACTTGTGATTTGGTCCAATCTATTGAATATCCAGAGTTGTCACAGTTGAAACTACAGAAAATAGAAGATTCAAGAAGACTGACCATGCAGATGATATGGCCTTGCTGATGAATGTCATGTTTTTCTGATGCCAGACAAGGAAAAAAAAACTCACTCCAGTTGCTGCCAGCAATGACTCTTATAGATGAAGAATGAGATCTATTGCTAAATATAAGTGCTTCTATTAAAAAGTAACATGGCAACTCAAACAATCCAGGTATATCATGATCGCAATTTTATTACACTTAGCTCAAAAAAATCTCCAATAAAATTCTCTATGATGAAAACAAAGAGCTTAGAATTTAAACAGGCACCAAATATTTCCAAAACTGTTGGAGATGATGAACTTGAAAATTAACTGGACAATATGGTTTCTGAAAGGAAGATATAAAGAAAGGAAAAAAAACATTTCCTGGAAAAATTGTGCTTGTCTTAATATTTATGAATAGGTTTAAAAGGGAAACACATAGTAAGAGACATCACTGTTCCAAAACAGTCATCCTAAAGGAGTTAATGATAAGCTCACTCTAAATTAATGTTTCACCATGGTTACACTACACTACTTCCATATTTCAGCCAACAATGTTGACATAATAAATTAAAAGTCCTCATTCCAATCAACAACACTTTCTAGGTTAGAATTCTAATACCTTGACTTCTTTAAACAAATGGAATGCTCTCCCACACTCCCGGTGCCACCCTGCAATATTAATATCTAGGTTAAACTAGTCCTCCCTATTTATTGCCTTCAGATCAGAGACTGTAAATTGAAAGGTTGCTACAAGAGCAAGTTGTGATTGAATTCTGCATGTTTGGGGGGAAAATAGTTGGAAAAAAACAGTATTTTAAACAAAATAGAAAGACATTAAACTTTAGTAATGTTTAATATACAGATTTTACATCAATAGTCTCACTTGGCCTATGCCAAACAGTCTTGTATTATGTATGGTACATGATTAATTTGAAGGAAGAATGAGTGTCCCCCAACATAGAGGGGATGATAGAGGCATCATCAAACAACATTTTTGAAAATACTGAAGTATGTTCAAACACTTTGCTTGTACTTCTAGGCCAATTTCTTGGTGGCCCCTTTCCTACAAGATTTTAGATCTTTTCTGAGGGGACTTAACTAATTCCACTCCTAGGCTTTCTTCCATGTCCAGCTTCCTCAACTGTCTTAGCTGACAAATGTCTCATGTAGCATAATATACCTGAATAGATACAAAAAGTTTCAATTTATTACCCGAACATTTTCTCAGAGGCTGCATTTCCTTTTCCTCTGCCTGACTACTGATTGAATTTAACCTTTTTTTATCTTGAAATATAGTTACATTGATACTGCCATAAGTATTTTGTTCTATCAGTCTTTTCTCTTATGACACGTCATTATCCCCTTAACTTTCTTAACTTATGAAATTAAAATATTCTTCCTTGATCATGCCTTCCATTTATATTTACTTCCTCAAAGGAAACATAAGCTCCTTTAGGGAAAGGTTTGTTTTTCCTTTTGTATTTGATTTGTCACAACTTTGCAAAATATTTGGTACAAAGTAATTACTTAATAAGTGCTAATGTATTCACTCACTAAAATTAGTAGCAGTGATTCCATTTTAGTATCAGTTATTAAAGAAAATAAAACATTGACCATGTTACTCTCCTTACTCAAAATTCCTATTACTATTAACTTTATTATCCAAGAAAAATCTTCATTTTAACCTTCAAAGCCCTTATAAACATAATGCCCTCTGGCAACATTTCCAGGCTTCTTATACATTTTTTCTCTTTCCCTCTCCCAAATACTCTATGATTTAATAATATTTAATAACATTAATAACATTAATAACATTTCTCTACTTTCTTTTTTTGCTCTGTTCAGTATAATTTCATTTATTTTTTAATCTTATTATATAAATATTTCATTTGTTTTCTAGTTTTATACATTAGTAGTTTCTACTTATCATCCCATCCCTTCTCCCACTCCCCACAAAGAAGGAAATCTGACAATCTTTATATCATTTTCATGCTATACATTGATCAAAATTGAATGTGTTGAGAGAGAAAAAAACGAGGAAGAATGCTTGAGGAAGAAATCAAATATTAGAGATAGTAAAATTATTTGGTACATAAGACAACTTTTTGTTAAAAATTGAAGCTAGGACAACTCTATTTGACTGGTTATGGACTATATTATCCCCAACCAGAGGAAGAAAAACAAAACAAAATAAAACAGAAAGAAAAAACAAACAGCCCTTCTGCATATGATGAACATTTTATAAAAATTACTTCTTATGAATCTCTTTCCCTTAATCCTAATTATTCAGGCCAAAAAATTACTTATTTGTGAATATGTTGAACAAAGTATGTATGTAAAATGCTAACCTGACTGTTCCCTGCTGAAAAGCATGGGGGGGGGAGTGGAGGGAAATTTTGCAACTTGGAAATATGCATGCACAAATGGACAAAAATAATTAAATAAATTTTAAAATAAAATTAATATAGTCAAAATAATTCATTTTGCTGTTAATAATGTGCTCTAAATCTTGTTTGATCATACATTTATCCCATTTTGATATATCTGATAGAATATTTCTTGGTTTAATTTATCTGAGTCACACATATAGCTAAAACCTGTACACATTTTGACCTTATTTTGTTAAAGGGTTTGTCTGCCAAAGTATATTCCAATTTCCCAACAGTTTTTATTGAAGAATGAGTTCTTATCCCAGAAGCTGGACTCTTTGGGTTTATTAAACAGCAGATTGCTATAATCATTTCCTGCTGTCTCTTTTTCACCTAGTCTATTCTACTGATCTCTCACTTTATTTCTTTAGCCAGTAACAGAAGGTTCTGATGACTGATGCTTTATAATCTAATTTTAGATCTGGTAAGGCTAAGCCATCTTGTTTTGTACTTTTTTCCCCATTAAATCCCTTGATAATTCTTCTCTTTTTGTTTCTCCATATGAATTTAGCTGCAATTTTTTCTAGCTCATTTAAGTAATTTTTTGGAAGTTTGATTGGTATGGCACTAGATAATTAATTTAACTTAGGGAGAATTGTCAGTGTTATTATATTAGCATAGACTATCCTGAGCAGTTAATATTTGCCCTCTTATTTAAATCTGAATTTATCTGTGTGAAAAATGTTTTATAGTTATTTTAATAGAGTTTCTGAGTCTGCCTTGGCAGAATGTTTTATATTATCTTAAGTTGTTTTAATTGGGATTGTTCATTCTAGCTCGTGCTGCTGTATCTTCTTAGTAATATTTAGAAATGTGGAGTATTTATTTTATATCCTGTGACTTTGCTAAAGTTGCTAACTGTTTTTAGCAGTTTTTAGATGAAGTTTTTTACCATTCATTAGCTATACTATCATGTCTTTTGCAAAGACTGAGAGTTTTGTTTATTCATTCCCAATTCTAATTCCTTCAATTTCTTACTCTGTTCTTATTGTTGAAACTAAAATTTCTAATACAATACTGAATAGTAGTGGTGATAAGGGACATCCTTGTTCTACCCTTGATCTTCTTGGGAATGCCTTTAGCTTATACCCATTGTGTATAATGCTTAATGATGATTTCAGACAGATATAGCTTATCATTCTAAGTAGTACAATCCATTTATTCAGTGTTTTTAGTAGGAATGTGTGCTGTACTTTATCAAAGGCTTTTTCAGTATCTAATGAGATAATCATATGATTTCTATTAGGTTTGTTATTAATATAGTCAATTATACTGACAGTATTCCTAATTTTTCAACCAACCCTGCATTTCTAGAATAAATCCTGCTTGGTCATAGTGTATTGTGACAACTTGCTGTAATTGCTTTGCTAAGAATTTATTTAAGATTTTTGCATCCATAGTCATTAGGGAAATTGATATATAATTTTCTTTCTCAGTTTTGACTCTTCCTGGTTTAGGGATCAGCACCATATTAGTGTCATAGAAGGAGTTAGGCAGAGTTCCCTCTTCACCAGTTTCCAGAGAGTTTATATAGAATTTGGCTTGTTGCATTTCTTTTTCTGAGATAGGGTTATTTAGGTATTTAATTTCCTCTTCATTTAACCTGAACAACTAATATTTTTGTAACTATTCATCTATTTCAATTAGATTATCAAATTTATTGCCATACAGTTGGGCAAAATAGTTCTGAATTATTACTTTAATTTCCTCTTCATTGGTGATACATTAATGTTTTTTAATTTATAATACTAGTAATTTGGTTTACTTCTTTCTTTTTTTAATCAATAAACCAAAGGTTTATCTTTTTTTGTTTTTTCATATAACTGACTCTTGGTTTTATTTTTTAGTTCAATATTTTTCTTACTGTTGATTTTATTAATTTCTCCTTTATTTTAAGAATTTTAAGAATTTCTAATTTGGTATTTAATTGGGGTATTGATTTTTCACTAATTTTTAGTTGCATGTTTATTTAATTAATTTCCTCTTTATTTTATTCATGTAAGCATTTAGAAATAAAATATGTCCCCTAATAACTGGTTTAATTGTCTCTCATAAGTTTTTGTATGTTATCTTGTTCTTTAGTTTCCAATAAGTTTTAGGTCTATTTCACCGTGGTACATTATCGCACATGATTTTTATTGCATTATGGTTTGAGAAGGAAGTATTCACTATTTCTGCCTTTCTGCAATTGATTATGAGGTTTTTATGCCCTATTTTTGTGTGGTACCATGTACTGTAGAAAAAAGGCATATTCCTTTCTATCCCTATTCAATTTTTCTCCAAAGGTCTATCATGTCTAGGTTTACCTCATTAACTTGCTTCTTGTTCAATTTATGGTTAGATTTATCTAATTCTGAGAGAGGGAGGTTCAGTTCTCCCACCAGTAAAGTTTTGCTATCTATGTCTTCCTTTAAATCATTTAGCTTCTCCTCCAAGAATTTGTATGCTAAACTGCTTGGTGCATACATATTTAGTATTGAAATTGCTTAATTGTCTATGTTACCTTTTTTAGAGGATATAGTTTCCTTCCTTATGAGATTTATTTTTGCAGCTCTTTTGACTGATACAGTACATATACAGAAAATAGGCTGCCAATTTTACCAACTCATCAGGAATGAGGCTCTACACCAGTTATCACTGTGAATCTCTTAGGCTTGATCTTAGACTCTAGCATGTTATGTTTAATAATTTAGAGATAATCAAGACAAGAAGGACTGAACTATTAAAGGAAAAAAGATTTTGATTTAAAAAAACAACTAATAGCAGTTGTAGAAAAGTAGAGTTTGCATTCAGCAACAATGGGTAGTCTTTTTAACTCAGCTGCTTAGAGTGCAATGTTGGAGAAAATTCTGTTATGTGCTGTCCCACTCTCCTCAAATTTTCTTGATAAAATTCTAACTATCATGTTTTGTTTCCCTCAATTTAATTCATTTACCTTCAATCTAAATCAATATAATACAATACAGTAAGATACAACACAATGTAATACACTGCAATAGAATGAAATTCAACAAGTATTTATGTATGACACTATACTCTAGGGAAGTGATCCAATAGATCAATCGTTCAACAGTGAAGTGATCATCAAGCATTTATTAGGTGCCTAGTATGAGATAAGCACTATATTGATATCTGAGAAGACATAAGAAACATTAAAAAATATATTTGCTTCCAAGGATTTCACAGTCCATAGTCAAATGGAAGAGGCAAACAGCATGCAAAATCAGAAGAAAAGAAAGACAAAAATCACTATGTACAAAGTCTCTATAAATTCATATGTGTAAAATTGAAATGAAAGAACCCACACTTTCAAGGAATTTGAATACTATTAGGAGGGAAAGGGGAAAAAACAGTAGAGAAAGTGCATTTTGTTTTCCTAAGAAGCCCCTTTTGCTTTTCCCTTTCCCATTCTCTTTATTCTGTGTTCTCTCAAATTTTCTCCATAGCCATATCTCTTGAGCAAACTGCTTCACTATATGGGTTTCAAATAGTTAAAATGCTTTTAAAATACATATAGAGTAACAAAAAATATCCTAAAATAAACCCAAGCAATATATATTTTTAATTTTTATATTTATTTTCAACTATTTGTACCTGCATATTTCCAAGTTGAAAATTTCCCTCCATTCTCCCTTGCAACCCCCTTCCCCTCAGCAGGGAACAGTCAGGTTACCATTTTACATACATATTTTGTTAAAAATATTTGAAAATTAGAAATTTTTGGCAGGAGGAATTAGGATTAAGAGAAAAACATACATAAGAGATAAATTTTATAAAGTGTTCATCAGATTCAGAAGGACTGGAGGTTTTTTTTTTGACTGTGCTTTGTTTTGTTTTGTTTTTCTTCCTCTGGTTAGTGATTTTTGTTTTATTTTTTTTCTTCCTCTGGTTGGGGATAATATAGTTCATAACCAGTCATATACAGTTGACCTAGCTCTCTGGACTGTCCAGAAGAGCTGCTACACCCAAGAAATATTATGATTGTTCTAATCCTGGAAGGGTATGTACATGGTTTGTCTGTGGGGAAGGGAGGTTGGGAGTGTGGGGGGAGGTGGGAAATATAAGGATAAAAGAATTTGTCATCAACTATATATTGAATTGAATAGAAAATGTTTCAAAAATCAATTTGCTTTCTGGCCATGACTTCTTACCTTTGTTCTGATGACTTCCATGCACTCAAGAATAAAGGTTTTATCAGGTTTTCCCCATTATATTCCTTTAAAAGAGAAAGAAGGTGTGGGGAGTCACTGGACAATTAATTGAAAATGACTGATTTCCCCTTCTTTGGGGCTTAGATGTTTTCATCCCCCCCCCTCAGCTTTGCAAATTTAGATACATTTTAATTGTTTCTTTCCACTTCTGAAATCTAATGAATAATTATAATTTTGAATGCAAAATTCAAAAATTTTAGAAAGCAAAAAAATTTAAATTAAACTTGTTTTAACATTATGCAAATCTTTCCATTTTTAAAGTTAATTTATCTTCCAAGATTTTAGTTTTCAACAGAATGCAAGACAATGAGTAACATTGTACTATTAACTGGCAAATAACTTAAATTTGTGCAAATCAACCTGAGTCTTCACTAATAAATCTTACTTATGCCTTCCCTTTACTGCCTTAATGAAACCACCATTGAGACCATTTCATATTTTCTTTGTAAAATCAAAGAAAAAATATCGAGTTATTTCTGTGATTTATAATTAATTATGAAAATGTTATTAGTCTATCTCAGAAGACATCATTTTGTTAACTGGGGAAAATAGGTTATTAAATAGGATTTCCCATTCATTATATGTACTATACATACACATTTACACACCCTCCCTACACAGGCACAGGAAATTTATTCTGCATTCTTTATACTGTCTAAATATTTTGAATTACTATGAAATTTACTGCTGTCCTTCTTATTGCCCTTATGCAGTTTCCTCATATAGCTGAGTTGATTGTCCAATTTTCTTGGTCTGTGTTCGCAGGCTTCAGGAGAACATTAAGATAAATCTTAGAATTAAAGAATGTTTCTGGGTTAGATTAAACTGGTACTGTCCAGAGTCTTGTCTGTTGCCTATCTTCCTTCTTGTTGTTTAATTTTTAAGAATATAATTGCATATGTACAAAATATTTGATAATGGTGGTGGGACAGAAAGTAGATGAAATAAAAGTTTAGAAAAATCTATGAGTCACTAAAGGCTCAAGGGCAGGTCCATGAAATAGGAGTGTTGTTAAAACAACTTTGGGATATTTATTAAAACTATATTATTAGTTCCTTAGTTGGAACATTCTCCCTTTTCTTCTTTGATTTTATAAATTCTAATAAATTATTATGGGATCAATGGTTCTATTCTTTCAGCTCATACTTGACATCTTCCCTCAACAGATCAAGCACAGCTTTGAATTCATAGAGGTGGCTATGGAAAAAGAAAGGCATGAGTTTAATTCCTTTCTATAGTATTGGGTGATGCTGGAAACATCATTTATTCTTTCATTGTCCCCAGAAAATTTATTGAGAATGTGGATAATAGTGAAATTGCCTATTTGTGTCAGTGTAGAGAATCTCCATATTAGGTGTTCTTCACAGTTCTTCACCTTACCACTTCAAAACTGAAACCAAACTATATAAATTCCTGTTTGCCTTTGCAAACTGTACTGTAATCATCAGAATTATCATGTATTTTTTCCTCTAGAAGAGCTTAGCAATATGCTGAGCATGAATAAATATGTTTTAGAAGCCTGAAGAATATTTGTAGAATTGAACCATTTAGGAATATTAACTTCTCTGGTGGTATCATATTTCACTTTAGGATAATATTTTTTCTTTACTATTTTCCTTTTTATGTATCTCTTGAGTCTTCTATTTGGAGACCAAATTTTCACACTTTCATCAAGAAAGTATGAAAGTCTCCCTTTTTGTTTAATGCTCATCTTTTCCCCTGAAAGACTATGCTCAATTTTACTGGGTAGTTGATACTTGCTTGTAATTCAAGCTCCTTTGCTTTCTGGAATATCATATTTCAGTCCATCTGATCCCCTAAGGTTGCAGCTGTCAAATCCCATGTAATCCTGACTGTGAGGTAGACCTTTTCCCAGATATCTTAATTTGGACAGTTGCTGGACAATTGCTGCATTTTATCATTTTATGGGTTCTGTTCCTCCAAAATCTGTTTAGAGGCACAATTTAATGCTCTTTCTGAGGTATGCTGGGAGGAGTTCAGGGGAGTTCTGGCTTCTCTCAGCCAGTCATCTTTCTAATACCTCTATATATAGATTACCTGTAATATATTCTTATGGAAATATTGCCATATTGATATTAAGGGGGCTATGTTAAGTAAAGTTCAGTGCCACTCTATTTTTACCACAAATCTATGGTGTGCTAGCCTTTTGTTAACTGTTTACCAAAATCAAAGAAGAACTTCAGAAAATTGGCTTTAGAATTATCTTCATGATCACAGACTTTATTGATGTCTATAATTTTAATGGTTTTCCCTTTTGTGAATTTCTGCATATCTTTGGTGCTTTCTTATTCCTATATTATAGCTACAATCTCTGGTTTTTGGAAATAGTTTAAAGACATTTGAGCTAAATTTCCAAGATTCTTGGTAAATATTCTATATGCTATCAGATCTTGTTAAATAAAGTTATACCTTCCACATTACAAGAAGTAATGGCATAGTGGACACATTATTTAAAAAAATATGAATAAAAATTTTATACCTCTATTCATCCACTGTGACACTACTTGCAAGCCTCTATGAGGAAAGAGATTAGAAGTGAATGGAAAGTACTATTCTTGAGGAGTGAGGAGGTAATTATTTTGTTGGCATAACAACAGCAACAACAATAATGATGATGATTATAAGGACAATGACAATGATGATGTATTTACAAGGACTAGATGAGTAACTTCACAAAATTTGTCAAACTTAATGACCACTACATATGTCCAGACTGTTTGTAGATAGATAAATGATACTACCAGAAGAAAGCAATCAACACTAGTAAGGTTTGTGAAGTCTCAAATACAGTATTAATTTCAGACACTTAAGAACTAACACTATGAGTAATTCATTTAACCTCTTTATCTCAGTTTATTTTCAACTCTCAACTGAGTTGATTAAAAAAAGCCCCTTGAATTGCAGGGTTGTTGTGAGAATCAAATGAAGCAACAAATTTTGCAAAGAAAAACTTATCAATATGTCTGAAACACTCCTCCTCCTCCTCCTCCTTGCATATAACAACTTTTCTTATAAACCTATTTTGTCATTGATATATTTTAGATATATCTTATTGCTTATTTCAACTAAGCATACCAATACAGTCAAATCAGTCAGACAAGAAATGACTTCTTCAGAACATCCAGATCTTTCCTCTTTGGAAAAAAAGCCTCATCTCACTTATTTAGCATCAGTACTCTTAAGATAACTCCCCCCTCCACCCCGTACTGCTATAGGGAGGAAAGGGAATCATCAAGTAATTGTAACAGAGGAAGAGAATATGAACTGCACACATAATATGATCAAAAATGATAAGTGGACAACCAGAATGTTTCTTTGCTATACATATCACAATTTAGGGAGAATATAAGAAAGGTTTTCAGCACAATAGTTTCAACTATGAAGTCAACTTTTGAGGAAACATGTACAAACATGAACAGGATAAATTAGCATAATAGGTTGCAATCAATATTACTGAAGAGAACTTTCAAATTAATGAAATCACAAATCTACCTGAATATTTGAATATATTCTACAAACTCAGGAGAAATTTATATATTATTTCTTGAAGAGTGAATTTATTTAACTTTTGTGTGCTTGTAACTCATTCGTTGTTGTAATAATGCCTTAAATATTTGAGTTTTGTTGAAAATTAACCTTTTTTCATTTATGATTAATTTTATTTTTTGCTGCATGTCTTTTTCAGTTAAAGTTTGAGCTTCTTTTCCTCTTGGGGGTAAATAAATTTGATTTCTTGTGAGTAAAATAATCCTGTTATTTGAATTAATGTTGTGTTTTATTTGAATATCTTTCTCCAGACTTGTAGCATTTTTTTTTTGAAACGGCAGTATTTACCATGATGAACCTTGGAATTTCAAAATATTTAGTCCATATGTCTCACTTTGTCTTTCAAAATTTCTTAAATTTAATTGATAACTGTATTGTTGTCTTTACTAAACATCTAGGAACTTTGTTTCTCTCAGGTGTGATATTTAGGTTTTTTTCCAATTGATAATATTCTTATGCAAAACCTAGAATCCTGAAATCATATCTTCATAATCAGTTCCTTTAACTAGTATAAATTGATTTTTTTTTCAAAATTCTGTCCTTTGATTTTTTTAACCCATTTTTACTTCTACTTTTATATTTTTGCTTTGCAAATCTTTTTCAGTATATCAGATTCTATGCCTTGGAGATATTATTCATTCTCTCATAAATTCTTCATGACATATATATATATGCATATATATTTACACACATACATATATTGCTTAAGATTTCAGATTTCTGACTGTATTTCATTTCAAACATTTCTTTTAAATCTTCCCTTTTTTTCTGTGACCTTGAACAAGTCACTTAACCTCAATGCCTTGCAGAAAAAGAACACAAAATCTTCCCTTTTATGAATCATGCAAACAATTATTTTGTGTTTCTTTTTTTCCTCCCTTTTGTGTGGAATTAAGGAATTTTCTTTTAATTGGGAGGGTTGGATTTATTTTCTTTATGATGGACTATTTCATAGTATTTGCTTTTTTTAAAATTTTATTCATTCATTCTTCAATCTATCTTTAAGAGCCTGTCTGTTGGTCTACATGTTGTGTTATGTTTCTACTAAAGCATTCTACCATAGTTTACTAATTTTAAAACCTTTCTCTCACATATCCAGTTGCTTTCTCAGTTTTGTTTCCTCACTCTTATTTTTCCCTACACTACTTTATAGATTGCAAAGACAGTTAGTTGTCAGTGTCTACACGGGGCGGGGGGTGGGCATATGAGGAAGGCAGCATAAATAATCCCAGATCAGCGGTGATTTCAGTTGTGTTTCTAGTTATATTTCCTTGAGGAACAGGTCTTTTCCCTATTATCATTCTTTCTCTTCTACTAAAATCTGCACAAGTGTGCACCCTTCTCCCTCCTCTTTTCCTTCCCTTTAAGGTTGCTTTTCCTTTCCATTATAACATTGAGCAGAAACAATATTTTCTTCCACTTTTCCAATGAGGGAAAGTTCAGCTTACATCTTTCCTGAGAATATAAAAAGTCCAAACTTCAAAGGAGAGAAAAATACTTCAGAATCATGTTCAGATTAAAGTCTTATCTCTGACACATAGTGGTGTATGAGTGTGTATGTATCTGCACATATATATATATATATATATATATATATGTGCATTTGTATTTAATACATATATTCATAATTTATAATAATAATAGTAGTAGTCTATATAGATCTCTTAGAGTCAATGGACAGTGTAGAAGTTGGAATTAGGAGAATCATCTCAGCCCCTAAGTGAAATCATCTATGAATACAAGTTATGTATATAGATACAAAATTTTAGAGCTAAAAGAAACTATCATAGGTTCATCTAAGTCAAACCATGTCCAAGAAAAGATTCTATTTATAATCCATATGAATAGTGATCATCTAGCCTTTGTTATGTGCCAAAGAAAATAAAGGGATCAATCAACTTGGAGTAAGGAAAATCTGAATTTGAAACCTGTCTCATTGGTATCCCTGTGTCTAGTACAGTTCATTATATACAACTGATGTTCTGCAATGAGGATGTGTGGTATCAATAATGATGCTGCATTACTGGCATTTTACAATGATTTGTTATTTAAAAAATATAAATATTATCATTTAATTTACATAAAACACTGTGAAATGGGTAGCTAGTACAAATAGTATAAGGAATGTATCATTCAAAATTCCCTAACAATTAATTTAGAATGAATGAGACAGTTTGTAAATTGTGAAGGAAGAACTTAAAGTTTACTACTTCTGAATAATCTCATAATTTTTCCCAATATCAAACACTAAATATAAATATTAAGGTAATCTTATATAGTCAATATAGGGTCAACTTTCAGTTCTACATTGATGTATTTTGGTTTTGTGCCCATGGGCAAATCTCTTGACTTCTCTTTTCTTTAGACAATACTGAGTTAAATAGTAATTATGGTAATTTTGACTCCAGAAGTTTCTAATCTAATGAGATCACATATGTAATACTTTCCTCTTTTCTTTCTCTAAACATAACCAAACAGAAACAAAAATATTAGCATCATGAATGTCTATTTTATATGTGACTACCATATGCTAAATATCGTGGTAAAGCCTGTGAAAACAAAGATAAAAACAGTTTCTCAGAGGTTTCTTCTCTCTACCACTTAGCAAACCATAAAATATTTCAAGACAGTTATTATACCATATCTCATTTCTTGCATTGATCAGTTAGGAAGTATTTGAATGAGTGCCTACAATGAATTATATTGCTTTGGAAAAAAACATAAAGAAAAATCATTTTTTTTCTTGCAAAGATCTAGTATTACAAGATGAGACAATAAGAACATAAAATGTATAAAGCAAAATTGTAAATATATATAAATATATGTATGTATGCACATAAAATTGAAATACAAGTTATTGGGAGGGAGAGAAATAGCAACTGGGGGATCAGTAGATTTTCTATTTTTATAGAAGATGGAGTCTGGTTACTAACTCAAATAAAGAATGGATCTTTATAATGTAAAGGTAATCAGAATGAATTCCAAATATAGGACATGGTCTCTGTATATCATAGATATGCATATGGGAGATGATGTGGTATTGAAGAAGAGAGAAATGACCTGTTAGTCTGGTTGGAATCATACAATAAGAAGAATAATGTTTGCTGAAGTTAGAAAGGCAAGTTTGTAGACAGATTATATAGGACTTTAATAGCTATTCAGAAAATAGAGTTTGTTTAATAGAGGGGTTACATAGTCAGATATCTTCTTAAACAAAATGATTTTGGAAGCTGTGTAAAGAATAGAATAGTAGAGGCAGGAAGACACTAAGGAATTATTTTGTTAGTATACACACACACACATACACACATACACACACACACACACACATATATATATGAACTGTATAGTTACATATGTATGTGCATTTATATATAATAATATATGTGTGTTTATCTATCTTTCTATCCATCTATCTATGTCTCTATAGGCAAAATATGATGAAGGTCAGAAACAAGGAGACATATATATATATATATATATATATATACATATACAGATATATACATATATATTTAGAGAGAGAGAGAGAGAGAGAGAGAGAGAAGGGTTCAGAAGTGATGGGTGCTAAAGGTATGTGAGGAGAGAAAGTAAGGAGTCCATGATAAAAGTGAGATAACAAATTTGATGAACTGGAAGGATGGCAGTTTTTTGGCAGTTTTTCTCAGCAAAAAATGGGAAGTTTGAAATAATGGAAAGTTTAGGGAGAAAAATAATATGGTAAATTCAGTTATATGATATCTCAAGGACATACACTTGAATGGCTTTCAATAACCAAATAACCATCAATAACTAAATGATAAAATGTGAATTTCCTTTAAGGGAGAAACTAAGGCTAGGTATCCATCTGAGAGTCAGAATTTTATTGGAAACAAAAAAAAGAGTGGCAACTTGTTTCTAGTTTGTTTTTCGATAGCTTTTCCTAAGGTTAATGAAAAGAGGTGTCTAATTTTCAAATTCAAATACCTAAATGTTATAACATTACTTCAGTGTCCCTTTTGAGATATGAGGCAAGTTATACACAGAATAATTTCTTATAGATAAGACTAACAAAAAAAATATTATTCCTTAGCTGAAAAAAATTAAAATAACCAGTTGGATAATTCTAACTGTGATTAATTGAGAGGATTATATCCTTGGAAGTATAAGAAACTGCATCTATCTCCTGTAGATATGACCAAGAACCTATAATTACATCAGTATATTTTTGCCTTTTTTTAGGGATCATCACAGCATGAAAGAAAGGCAACTAGAGTGGGAAATATAGTATTCATAACATAATTCAGAAAAGCTAATCATACAGATGAATTAACTGATCATCAAAGCTCCTTTTAGAATATTTTTTCTCACTCTTCTTACAATTCTGTGGTCCTCAGAAGCCAAAGGGAGAAAATGTGACTTATTAATCAAATGGTATTCATGGAAAGCACCTATCCTTATGATCAAAAGAAGAGCATTTAAAACATAAACTCCAAATAACCTTAGAACAAAGACGTCAACCAATCATGAAGCATTCCTCCCTCATTATAAAAATATCTTTGGAGTTAATGACAGCAAAATATTTCAAGAAAGGGTTCTTTAAAATATGTATACATAAAATAATATCAGTATATAATGTTAAAAACTCTATTCCAGGATGAAAACAATATGCAATTTTAATCATCTATTTCAAAAAAATTTTCTTAGCAAAGGTCATTACCAGGTTTTAATACCCATGCTATTAGACGTTCAGTGTCCATGTTCTAAGCAGACTAAATATTGACAGAATCAAAATTGAAATATTGGTGTATGGCAAAAAAAAAATGGTTCTCAGACTGATATTAAGCATCATGCAATGAATGTAGAAGATCGACTCAAAGATATTTAAATTAATTTCTGATGACCATAGAACTTTAATTCTGATTTAAATAAATGGACCAGATACTCAAAGAGAATAAGCAATTTTCCCAAAGTCACAGAAATAAACCATAATTTGTAGTTATTAGTTTTTTTTTTTAAATTTAGCTCTTCCACTTCTCTCAGAATCAATTATAACTCCTAAACTTGTAATGCTTTTATCTGGTCCTGACTTCTCTCACAAAAACTTGAAATCTCTTTCCAACTATACATCCATCTAGAAAGCCTAACGTCTCCTTAAATTCATTATAAAACCTAATTTCTCACTTTAATGTTTCACTTCTCTTCCGTGACTGTTTCTATTCTTGACAGCGCAATAATCTCAACCACTTATTCTTTAAACATCTCTTATTATCTATTACTTAAATTCTAACTTACCTCCCTCTTATTATTAGTTTACAAGTCATATTCTACCTTCAAAATATCTCTCATGAAAATCTTCCTAGTATAAAGAGTTTGATTTTCAAATCATTTTCATAAAATCCTTCAATGTTTCCTTATTGCCTCTAAGATAAATTTCAAACTTCCTATTGGATGAATCCAAATTATCCAGATCTGAATTCTCTAAAACTACAAGTTTCAGAGTATTCATTGATTGGCTTTAGTAGATTAACTTCACTTACTGGGAGTTTCCTGTACCAATAAAAACATGGAACCTGTTAAAGAAAATTGATTAATGTTAGAGGAGCTACTACAAAGCTAATGGTAGATCAGTGTAGACATCGCTGTTTCTTATTGGTATTTTGCTACATCAAGCTTAGGTCACCCCCTAAAAGGTAAAGCAACCCCTTGTAGCTATAATCATCTTCAACACAAAGATTACATAGATATAACTAACACCTACATACTGAATAATCCTTACAATTGCTGTCATATAATTTATTTATATGAATATTGTGTATATGTCTATCCTACACAAGGATGATGGGATTATGTTCAATCAGTATAAAAAGTTGTAATATATCTATATCTATATCTATATATGTTATATGTAATATGACCAAGATTTTTAGGAATCCAAATGTAATACACTGTGACAGCTCTCTCTCTCTCTCTCTCTCTCTCTCTCTCTCTCTCTCTCTCTCTCTCTCTGTCTCAATAGAATTGAAGCACTGCTGTCTGGAGCCAATGCCTTTGGGGCTTGAAACTGCTAACCACAAAGAGGCATCCCATTGTGTAGTAGCTGATCATAGCTCAGAGGTCCTGACCCAATAGAAAGATATATGAAAGAATCTCAGTGGGTTCAGTATTTTCTTATGCTCCTATCTTATGGCTCTGAGACCTCCTAGGGTCTTTCATAGCTCTTGAAGTAAGACTTGGAATCAAACCTCTGTTAAGTCTACTGACATGTTGATTGTAGGTTTTATCATAGCCATTACAATTGAGAGAGCTATTCCATGATATAAAGCAAAAGAACATTGAGCTATGATATGACTTGGCTATTACAGGAATCACTGGATAGTTCAATATTTTTTATGACTCAAAGTGGTTCTTGTGAGGAAAGAGGAATATGTTTCTCCCTCTTCAAGGTTACGTGCCTTTAGAATGTTTTGGAGAGCAATGCTTTCATTCTATACAACTCTCTTTTCAAATGCTGTTTTCTCCATAACACAGTCTTCTCTATCCTTTAAGTTTCAGCACAACCCTATTATCATAGATTCACTGACTACTCTGGTTAATTCTGATTTCTTTCCTCTCAACAATCCTTTTTTGTAATAAGGCAATATGACATATAATATTGTTTCATATGATATCATCCTTCAGTCCTTTGTATGTGAGAGAGAGAGAGAGACAGACAGACAGACTGATAGACAAACAAACATGCAGGCAGAGTGTTTTCTTTGTTTTCTTAACTGTATTATAACACTGAGACGACCACTCTGAGTGAAAAATATCCCTGTGCCTTAGTCCAACAAGATATTGTAATTGAGAAACGAGGATGGAAGCTTATTAAAGAGATGAAATCCCTCAGTTATAGGATTATAATGTTAAGAATGAGATATTTTAGACAAGGGGGTTAATATGATATAGATAATTGATGAAATACATTCATTAGCTTCAAAGTTTTCTGTTCATTCTTCGAATTCTTTTTTGTCTACTAAGCAGCTGGCCCTTCATGTAGCTGTTGCTGCCAAAGAGTTTTTTTTCCCTTCATGGCAAAGGAATACGTTAATTGTTTTTGATATGTGGATCATATGATTATTCTCACCGTAAGAATATTTGGGTCACATTATAGCAAATGGTTTGTTTCTGGTTTTGGCAATGATGCAAAAGGAAGATGTTAATCAATGAGATCAAGAGAAGCTGAGGCAAAGTAACTAACAGATAGCATCTAAAAGAAGTCATACTTCTTTATTATCAACCAAAATCCAGGAAGGAAGATGATAAGCAGATTTATGCAAATAAAATTAAATAGCTTAGAAGACTTTCTTGTTGTTGTTTAAACAAAACAACTAATTAAAATGTATTTCCCTTTTTCCCTCAGATAACTGGCTCTGTTATCGATTAGGGATATGTGAATCGTAACTTGTTTTATTGATTCATTCATTTTGATAAATTATAAATAATTTAGAGAGCAGTTACCATTCCATTAATTTATCACTTGAAAAGAAGTAAACACTTGTTCAGCCTCATTGGTTATAGAAATGAGATTTTTTTTCTAGGGAGGAAATGTGATAGAGGGGGGAAAAAAGTATAAGAATTGGGAATTAAAGCTCCATGGCCAGATTCTCATTTAATTCATTATAAGAACTTGAGTAAATTACTGAATAATAATATACAGAGCAATAAGAAATGCCCAAATTAGGAAATGATCTCTATGTCAATTTTTATAAAACATTAAGAATTTTCTGATAAAATTGAAGAGGGAAAGGTAAAACAATAGCTGACGTATTTATAACATTTAAATTTTCCCTAATACATACCCCTAAGTTGGTGCTAACACTATTTGTCTAATTTTTAGATGAATAAATTAAGTTTCAGAAAGTGCCTTGCCCATGATCTCCAGCAAGTAAAAGGGAGAATAGGAATTTGAATCTTGATGTAGTGAACTCTGTCAATCACTATGCTATTATGTCTCTCCACAATATTATTTTTAAATACCAAATTTAAAAGGGAGAATTTTTAAATTTATACTTTTAAAACAAAGTTATCACAAAGACTGGACATGATTTTGCCATTCTGAAAAAATGAACAAATATAATGACTAGATCCTCCTGACTCTGAGACTAGTACACTAAGTCATACTGCCTTTCACTAAGATTAAATGTTATAGAGATCTGGCCTTAGTCCCTAGAAGATCTGGACTCAATCAGAACTTCTGAAAATAATGTTTCATGAACTTTAGCAAGTCATTTTATCTCCCACTACCAACCTGAGCAGTATCTAAGTTGCATAGAATGCACTGACCTGTATCCCAGCATCCTCACTTGAGAAAATCCAAAACTGGGCAGCTAGGTGGTACAGTAGATAGAGACCCTGCCTTGGAATCAGGAGGACCTGAGTTCAAATCCAACCTCAAACACTTAATGATTGCCTAGCTGTGAAACCTTGGGCAAATCCTGCAGTCACATTCCCTTAAATAAATAATTTTTTTAAAAGAGAGAAGTTCCAAAACCAATGGAATTATGGAAATTTAAAAAATTCTGATGTTATTAATAAATATGATTAAATTACCCAGAAATTCTGTCTCTCTAAAACCATTTTAAATTTACACAATTAAAATACAATTCCATATTCTTCCAGCAGGAGCCCCAAACATTAGTGTGACTCCTAAAAAGAGGATAAAACACTTATGAGTCCCTCAAAAACTGAATGAGGTCCCTGTCTTTTGTTTTGAGGATTGCTTCAGTTGAGGATGGAACATTAGCCTTTTCCTCTCCAATACTCAGTTGTATATGGTGATTCAAGTTCAATTTTGAGAATCTTGATTCCAATGAAAGAAAATTGTCTTTTCTCAAACTCATTGAGTTTTGATCTTTAACAAATCTTAACTTAGCATTCTGAGAATGGTATTGCTTTTAAGTAAATTAACCCACAAGTATTTAGTTTCCCTCCCCCAAAAAGGATCATTTTAATGTACTCAATTTATTGACTAATACAAATAAATCATGGAATAAGGAATCTGTTTTTAGACACTAAAAATAATACAACTAAAAATGATCACTATACATTAATAAAATTAACAGGATTACAAGGTTTCAGTAACATAACTGTTAACTATAGCTACAATTGTCTAGAATGATAATATTTAGTCTTCAGAACATTACTATAATTATTTGGTTTATATTTAGCCCATTTGGCTAGTTCCAATTAAACTGTTAAACTTGGATCATATTTTCTGATGCAGAAATTATCCTTCCTGCTAAGATTACCATTCTGTTGTTCCAATTCCTCTTATTAGGGCAAAGACTTATGGTAACTTTGAACATGAAAAATTATCACCAGGTCTGGAAATATCTACCATGAGATATATATGAAAAAAGAAAAAGAAAAAAGAACACAAAAAAAAGAAGTGAAAATAAGCATTATTTACTTACATACAAAGAGAAGATGGGAAATAGGGCAATCTTTGGGTAGAGAATGGGATAGTCTTACTTTATAGTTATCTAGCAGGGAAAGAAAGAGAGGGATAGAGAGGGGTAGAGTGCCATTGTATCACTTTTTTTATATCCAATTCATCTTAAGTTCCTATAACTCATCAGTAAACTAAGGATACTCTTCATTTCCTCTTAGAAAACCTTCTGGGGCAGCTAGGTGGTGAAGTGGATAAAACACTGGTCCTGGAGTCAGGAGTACCTGGCTTCAAATCCAGTCTCAGACACTTAATTATTACCTAGCTGTGTGGACTTGGGCAAGCCACTTAACGCCATTTGCCTTGCAAAAACCTAAAAAAAATAATCCTTCTGCAATAAGTCATAAATGCTCAGAATTTAGATTCTTAAAATTTCTAAATGGTCACCTAGAAAAGAAATGGATAATAATGAGTATATGTTCATGTATATATACATATATATATACATACATATATAATATGTACATAATTTATGTTACATATAAACATAAGAAATCAAGATGAAGAAAACTTTTTCAAATGAAGAAATACAAACTATCAACAAAAATATTTCATTGTACTGATAATAAGAGGAAAAAAAAGTTGAAACAGGCTAGAACTTCCACTTCATATCCGTTAAAGTAATATAGATGCTAAAAAAAAGGTCATGATCAATAATGAGGGAGAGGATTCATTGAAGAGTGTCACAATGGGGCAGCTAGGTGGCGCAATGGATGGAGTACTGGCCCTGGAGTCAGGAGTACCTGAGTTCAAATCCAGCCTCAGACAATTAATAATTACCTAGCTGTGTGGCCTTCAGCAAGCCACTTAACCAACCCCATTTGCCTTGCAAAATCCTTAAAAAAAGTGTCACAATAACGAACTATTGGTGGAATTACTACAACTTAGGTGAAAAACTTTTGAATTTTCTAAGAGGAATCACAAAATTATTTATAAGACTTGACAATGTAATCCCTCTATTGACCATATGCTTAATATGCATATCATAATATCCTTAAGGATAATATAAAAAATCACATCAATATCCTTTGAATAATAGTCAAAAACTATATTATTGTACTGAAATTACTATTGCTCTGTACAAATGAAAAAAAGAGGACTTCATAGAAACAGAAGAAGATGGGCATGAATTGACTCAGAGATAAATAAGTCAAACCAAAAGAGCACTACATAAACTTTCAGTGTCTCTGAGGATACACTGACATTGCTTGATTCTATGGAGATATTTAACTTTCTCACTCCTTAAAATCATATAGCAGTTGAGCATTTCAAGGTCTGAACATTGAACAATGATTTTGTGGTACTTTAATTTGTGTCCCATACAGAAACAAGTAAATGATATGCTACCCCAGTAAAATACCCAGATTGGGTCTCTTAAGTTACATATTTCTGAGTGATAAGATATAACTCAAGTGAGGGCTAGAAAAGGATAGGGTATTTGTTTGCCCAGGTATTATGCTAATTCCATTCAGATAAGGATGATTTGAACTTTTACCTTGGTCCCCAGAAGCACTGTCTCGTCTGCCTTTCCTTTATGAGTAGTCAGTTCCTTAATTTGAAAGGTTCAGCAGTTCACTAGTGTGGTTATCTCAATATTCACCACAAGAAACTGGTTTACTGAGGCAATAGTCAGAGTAGGATCATTACAAGAAAAACTTTGCACCAGAGACAATAACCACCAAAACAAAATTTACAGAGCAGCTATTTAACTGGACAGTGAAAAACTAAAGATAAATATAAAATGTCTGATTGGTAGTATTATAAAAATTACGTTGTAAAAAGTCTTGAATTTTAGATTCTTTAGTTAATTTTTCTAAATATCATTAAACATTAATTCTATTAATTATGTACACTGTGTTTATATTTAACATTTCTTTTGTGCATAGGAATAAATTGTTTATCTCATATCCTAATTTCATTTAACATTAAGAATCGTCTCCTTTTGAGAGTTCCAAATGTGAGTCATAACCTAAATGATAACTAAAATTGTTCCTGAGAAGCAAATGTCAATGAATATGAGAAATGTAAGTTTTTTTTTTCAGAAGCAGGCTTCCCAGGATTGAATCTATTTCCATTGCACGACTATATACTGGGACAGAAGGGATGAAGTACAAACCTTTTTGTATTTATCTGAATGTATCCTAATGTTGGACATCAGTGGAATGGAATATTTAAAAACTGCATGAAATAATATATATAAAATATAGAGAATCTGAAAAAGTTATATGAATTAATGAAAAATGAAGTAGAACTAGGAAAAACACAACTGCTACAATATAAATAGAAAGAATGAAAAACAATAACAGAAAGGAAACTTTATTGTTGTGAAATTATAACTAAACTTTGCCCCCAAGGATTATATAGGAGAGTGAACCTCCCTTCTTTATGAGGTAGGGTACTATGTGAGTGAAACACTGATATAGGGGTTAATTTGTGGAACTTTTCTTTTTTCCCTTTTGTTATTCATTATAGAGAATCATCTTCTAGAATATGAAGTAAAGATATATTTGGAAATTAAGACAGGAAGAATTCATTCTGTTACTAATCCAGGACCAAGAAATGTAATGAAATTATTTTATCAGGCCTTCTATTTGTTTTCTGGAATTCTGCTAGTTCCAAGATTCAAACATTCTTCCTCCCAAAGTTCACTTTTGAAATTGGATATTAGAATTGTTCTTGGCATGGATAGGACTAGAGGCAATCAATATTTTTTTCAATCTGCACTCCCAGTGAACACAACTGAGCAAAAGGGATATGAGTAAAGCATTTTCTAATCTGCGAACAATGGAAACATCAAGCAGTGATGCTAGATCTATGTCTCCACTGATATCCTGAGAGAGCTATTTAATTCTGCAGCTAGCCATGTGTAATTCGAATGTTACACATTAACAAATGAATGGGTAGTCCATCACCTTGGCTTCCTGTCAAGATTTGCTCTCCTGATGCCTTTGGGTATGGCAGAGAGAACATAAGTCCCTTCATGGCAAGGTCTCAAGAAATTATAGACTTAAATGTGAACTGATGAGGACAGTCATGAAATAAGGAAATAAATTGTCTCATAGCAAACAATATGCATTTGAATTGCATAGAACATTTAAGATCTTTTATTTAGATGCCTCTAAAATTACAGATTTTTAGATAGTCCATTGAGTGTCTATTTTGTAGTTCATTTATTTTATTTGAAATCAGTTCACATTTTATAATGGATAAATAAATAAAAATACTAAATTCTAATGTGAATTTTTTCTGTTACATGCATTTTTTTGTGATGGATCTTATATGAGGTGGTTAAACTGAACTCTGAGACCTCAAAATACCTGAATTTACAAGTTGTAAATATAGAAATGAAAGGACAATTAAATGTCATCATTCATGTATGTTATTAAAATATGCATTTATATAACAAAGATGGAAATTAAGCTCCTGCTTTGAAATGATATGAAATGGTCTATTCTCAGCATACATCTAAGATAGAGCAGCTTGTTATACCAGAAAAATTCTTACCATTCCAATATTAAGAAAATGTTACCTAGCATCAGAGGTTTGGCAATCAGGATGACTTTTTGTTTATAGAGAGGGAGGATATTTTTAAGGCAAATGTTCATAGAATTTTAGTTCAAGAGCAGAAAATGTTGTCTCTGTTCTTGGCTATAGTTTGCTCTATACTTAGGTATCTTTCTTGGAGAGAGAAAAGGTATCCTGTACATATGAAAAAGAATGCAACAAAGTAATATCAACAATTTGGATCACCACTGCCAAGTCATTCCATCAATCAGTACCCTTTCAAGTCCCACTCCAACCAGGATTGACAGCTAAGGTGGTTGGGGCAAGTTTATACTGATGAATCTTGCTATCTCATAGTCTATGCAGAGACCTGTGGACAGGTACTCAGACAAAGGTTACAGATTTCTTACTGGGAGTAGAAAACTCTCTTCCAGACACCCTTTGTTAAGCTTGTCGTTTTCTTCTATCTGTTGTTCATAGTAAAAACAAATATTCTGAAACATAAAGAACAATGAGTTCATATTTGAATACTTAACTGGAGGGGGGAAATCTGGAAATACTCAAATTGGTGATTTTTTTTCCTTTTACACTTGAAATACACTGTAGTCTAATTTCAGTAATTGCTGTTTGTTTTATGGGAATTTTGTGGAAGAACAATATGTATAGCTTGCGGATTTCACACTACCATGGAAATAAGTAATGCCAGATAAGCAAGGCTGAAAAAATAATTAAGATGCCTCGCTTGTGCTATTAAGGAAGAAATATAACCCTTCTCATCAGTTAATATTTATGGAGAAGCAAAGATGTGCCAGGGACTATACACTGAATAGAAAACAACCTAATGGTCCAAAATAAGAATCTGTCCCAGGCTACTCTGTGTCTCTCCCCAAATTAGATGTTTTCAAGCAGAGTCTAGGTCACTATTTCTCAGGGATGTTGGAGGGGAGATGTCTATGGAGATGAACCAAATGGCCTCTGAGGTCTCTCAAAGCTCTGAGGATGACTAGATTCTCAAGTTGTATTTGCTTAGCTTGTTCTGAAGGTCAGATGCCAGTAGAAGAGTGGAGCTTAGCAGGGAAAAGAGCTGGAACTGTTATATAATGCAGTGAAATGGGGATAGTATGAATATTTTTTAACATCATTTAAAGTATAGAAACTAAAATAGAGTTAGAAGCACATTGCGGAATGTGTTTCATATAACCAATTTTACTTCTGCATCAAACAAGAAAAGGGAGGACTAGAAGAATAACAAAAAGACAGGTTATTATTTTTATTTCTTTCTCTTCAAAACTGAGTACAAACATCCCAAAATCACAGAAAAGGGTATGATCACATGGTCATAGTATTTATAGCTAGAAAAAACTTTAGGAACGGGATTCAAATCTCTCATTTGCTAATGATTGTTTTTCCAAAACTTTTTAAATTAATTATTTTAATTCTTATAATAACCCTATTTAATAGATGCTACTGTTATCTCCATTTTTCAGATGAGGAAACAGATTCAGTAGCTGGTCCAGGAACCAAAGGTAGGATATAGGATTTGAACCCATGTCTTTTCACTCTGATTCCAGAGCTTTTGTCATTTCAACAGGTTGACTCATTAGTTTATGATATAATATGATTGAAGAAAAATTTATATTGAATTAGGTAACATAATAATTGTGAGATAATAAACTACACAGATAAATATAATACCTTTCAAAGAGTATGGGGATAAGGTGGGACAAAAGTCTATTTTCCTTAATGGAACTTTTCAAGGAGCATAGGATGAACATATCAGAGACAATTTAAGTAATCTTAACTTTGGTAGGCTCCCAATTTGTTCTAAGGGTAACTAGGTAGTATAGTGTATAAAGGACTGGCCTTGGAATCAGAAGGACAGGAGTTCAAATCTGATCTCAGACACGTCTCCTACTAGCTGTGTGACTTGGGCAAGTCACATAACCCTGAATGCCTACTATGCAGGGTCATCTCCAGTTGTTCTGATTCATATCTGATTCTGGAGGAGAAAGTGAGATTGTTGATTAAGTTCAGTCCCCCTTCACTCAAATCATGTACTTGTCATAGCATCGCCTTCCTGATATTGTGTTCTTCAGAAGTAAAGGACAAACATTATTAATTGGTTCTAAATTTTTCTGGTATTTTTCCTGTTTGCTTGTTTCATGGAATTGATATCAGAAATAGTATAAAGCATATCATCAAACTGATTTTGAAATAAGAGGTCATTGAATATCTTGTTAAATAGTCATGTAAATCAGCAGAAAACAATGCTGGAAGTGAGAGGGCTTTTGTTTGTTTGTTTTTCTTTGCTAGTTCAATCTATGTTCTGATTCTTTGTTATTTACTTAGTATTTATTTGTATTAGGCTGAAGAATAATATTTCCTGACTGTATATGGAATCCAGGAAAGATAGAGACTGATGCCTTCAGTGCCAGAAAACAGTTTGTATAGGATTTATCAAGCATAAAAGGCATGCTTGTTTAGAATGGATTATCAACTGCATCCTCTCCTGACTTTCATTCATCCTTTCTTATTTCTTACAAAACTATGAGTAGGAAGGAGGTTATTTTTCCAAATCTTTAGGCAATTCAAGCATGTCATTTCTTTATCTGAATGCCAGCTTTAATCACCTTCTTCTTAAAACATAATTTCAAAGATTTAGAAATCAGGTTAAATTAAACATCTTTTCATAAGACATCCAAGGAGGAAAAAAGGTGTTATCAGGGTACAATAGTCCACACTTTTAGTTCCTATTATTGAAAAATATGAAGGCTGATTGATCATATGAATGTAATAGCTCTAAGATACATCATGGCTAAAACTAAACTGGGGAGTAGGGGACCACCACACTTCCAAGAACCAGGTCAAAAATGTAGTAGATCAAAGTTTCTATGCAATTCAGCACTAGTATTGGATTATTCTACCTTTACAATCTGGCCGAGATAAGGAGACTATCAAAAAAGGAGGGGATACTAAATTAATGCTAACAAAAAATAAACATCCATTAAGCATTTATAGTGTTCTAAGTACTAACCTAAGTCCCAGGAAAATAAAGGAAAAATTAAATACAGGCATTTTGCCCTGAAAATGCCTTTCCACATTTAAGTAGAAAGAAAAAAAATCATACTTCAAAAACACATACAGAGTAAGTAGAAAGTGATATTAGAGAAAAAAGAACCAATAATAGAAAGCAGAAGTGATGGCAATACTAGAAAAAGTCTCCTATGGAAGGTAGCATCTTAATTGTCTTTATTTTTTATTGTCTTTTGCAAGGCAATGGGGTTAAGTGACTTGTTCAAGGTCACACAACTAAGCAGTTATTAAATGTCTGAGGTGAGATTTAAACCCAGGTCCTCTGGACTCCAAGGTTGGTCCTCTATCCACTACTCTACCTAGCTGACCCTTGAGCTAAGTCTTTAGTTTGGAGGATATTTTTTTGTTTTTTGTGCAAGGTAATGGGGTTAAATGGCTTGCCCAAGGTGACACAGCTAGGTAATTATTAAGTGTCTGAGGCTGGATTTGAACTCAGGTACTCCCGACTCCAGGGACAGTGCTCTATCCAGTGTGCCACCTAGCCGCCCCTTGAGCTATGGACATCAGAGATTCTAAGAGGTAGCTTTGAATAGGGAGAATATTTGAGGATGGGGAGCAGTTAAAACAGAAACAAAAATAAAATAGATATAGATATGTTGGTATGAATGTGTGTGCATATATGTTTATATGTGTATATAAATATAATTCCATATAATATATTTGCTATCTAGTATGCTTATTTCTATAAATTTTATATAAATGTATATTATATATACATAATTATGTAAATTGCATATATGCATAAGTTATTGTTCAGTTTACGTTCCCATTTGAATTTTCTTGGAAAAAATACTGGAGTAGTTGCTTTTTCTTTCTCCACATCATTTTGTAGATGAAGAACTGAAGTTAAGCAGGGTTAAATGGCTTACCCAGCATCACAAAGTTATTACATATTTGTGATCAGATTTGAATTCAGGAAAATAAGTCTTCTTGCCCTCAGATACAACAATTTATACCTTGTAAATGGATAGATAGGTAGATAGGCAGATAGGCAGATGGATAGATAGATAGATAGTTGATAGATAGATAGATAGATAGATAGATAGATAGATAGATAGATAGATAATGCGTATGTGCATGCATATGTGTATGTGGAAGTTTATATCAGTATATGACTAATTCCTAATTTGTTTCTTACTCCTTAAACTGTCATAGTATTACTCCTATTATTAAAATCATCTTAGAAGTCTTTTCCAAATGATAAAGCCTAATTCACCATGCCAAATCTAGACTAGTTATTTACAAGGCTATTTCTTTTTTTCATATGTACCCATCTTTCTGCTCAATACTAATTTACCTGGTCTAATGTTCAATGGGCTGCTTCTTCTTATTTTTCTGTCATTATCCTTATATATATACTATATCTCCTCAAGAGAAGGAAATTCATTAAGGTCATGTACTGTTTCATTTAAATCCTTCTATTACCAGGATCTAGTACATAGAAAGCACTTAATATGAACTATCTTTCATACATGTATGTACATTATATTCATTTGTGTTTAATAAGACATTGATTTATATTACTATTTCTTTTTTTGTTTTCATTTATCTATTGATTTATTTTTATTTTTGTACAAATGAAGTTTTTTTATACATTACTAAAATATTCTTGTTTAAGAGTAAACATAATAACCCCTCCCCCCCAAAAATAGACCTACATGAGCAATAAAGGAAAGGAAAGCGAAAAATAAAAATTGATAATAATATTAATATTAATAATAATAGTAAAAAGGGGCAGCCAGGTTGCACAGTGGATGGAGTACCAGTGCTGGAACCAGGATCACCTGAACCCAAATCTGGCCCCAAGCACCCCAAAATCACCCAGCTGTGTTACCCTGGGCAAGTCACCCCAACCTCATTGGCCTGCAAACTGCCCCCCCAAAAACAAAACAAAACAAAATAATAATAATGATAATGATAATAATAATAATAATTATTATTATTATTACTGTTATTATTATTATTATTATTATTATTATTATTATTATTATTATTATTACAGTAGGGGCAGCTATGTGGCACAGTGGATGGTCAGATACACCTGAGTCCAAATCCAACTTCAGACACCCAACAATCACCTAGCTGTGCAGCCCTGCGCAAGTCACCCAACTCCATTTGCCTTGCAACCCCCTGCCAAAATAATAATAACAATAATAAATGTGCTTTAGTCTGTTTTCCAACACTTCCAGCTCTGTTGTGGGTACATCACATTCTTTATGATAAGTCCATCACAAAAGCTACTTCCATATTTTTTCACTGTTGCTATTGCGAATCTCAACTTCCTCCGTTCGTACTTCCACACTACCATATACTATATTGTCTCTCTCTCCTTTCACTCTGTCGCTCTTCTTAAATGTGCTGTAGGGTAGCTGAGTGATGTAGCAGACAGATCCCCGGCCCTGGGGCCAAGAGGCCCCGAGCCCACATAGCACCCCTTAGGCCCAGCATCCACCCAGCCCTATGGACCCAGACAGGCCATCCAATCCTAGCCCTTTGGAAGAAGTAAAAAATAAAATGTGCTATATCTGACCACTCTCTCCCCACAATCCACCCTCTCCTCCATCATTCACATCCCCCTTCCCCCTCCCCATTCTCCCTTTCTTACTTTAGATGTCTATACCCCATTGAGTATATGTACTGTTTCCTCTCCTAACCACCTCTGATGAGATCAAATGTTCACTCATTCCCCCTTGCCTTCCCCCCTTCCATATCATTGCAATAGCTCGTTGTAATAAAAAAAATCTTATTATATGAAATATCATAGCCTGTTTCACCTCCCCTTTCTCTTACTCCCATTACATTTCCCTTTTAGCCATTGACTCCATTTTTACACTACATTAATTCTTCAAATTCAGCTCTCTCCTGTGGTTCATCTATAAAAGCTCCTTCTACCTGGTCTATTAAATGAGAAGATCCATATGAGTATTATCAGTATGAATTTTATATGCAGGAATACATGCAGTTCATCATCATGAGTCCTGTATTTGAAGATCAAACTTTCTGTTCAGCTCTAGCCATTTCAACAGGAACATTTGAAATTCCCCTGGTTCACTGAAAAGTCAATCTTTTTCCCTGGAAGAGGATGTTCCGTTTTACTGGGTAGTTGATTCTCGGTTGCATTCCAAGCTCTTTTGTCTTTCAGAATGTTATATTACAAGCCCTACAAACTTTTAATGTAGTTGTTGCTAAGTCCTTTGTGATTCTGACTGCAGCTCCACGATATTTGAATTGTGGACTTCTGGTTGATTGTAATATTTTCTCTTTGACTTGGGAGTTCTGGAACTTGGCTATTATATGTCTGGGGGTTGGTTTTTCTAGATCCCTTTCTGGGGGAGGTTTGTGGATTCTCTCAATTTCTATTTTGCCCTCTGCTTCTAGGAAATCTGGGCAATTGTCCTGTAGGAATTTTTTTTAAATGATGTCAAGGCTTTTTTCATGATCATGACTTTCAGGTATCCCAATAATTTTTAAATTATCTTTCCTGAATCTGTTTTCCAGATCAGTTGTTTTTCACTGAGATGTTTCATATTTTCTTCTAATTTTTCATTCTTTTGCTATTGAAGTATTGTGTCTTGATTTCTCATAAAGTCAGCAGCTTCCCTCAGTTCCATTCTACATCTGAAGATTTGTTTTCCTTAGAGAGCTTTCTTATTTATTTTTCCATCTGGCCAATTCTGCTTTTTAAAGCATTCTTCCCCTCAATAACTTTTTGAACTGTATTATCCATTTGAAATATATTGGTTTTTAACATGTTATTTTCTTCAGCATTTTTTTGTATCTCCCTGACTAAACTGCTGACTTATTTTTCATGTTTTTCCTGATCACTCTCATTTCTTCTCCCAATTTTTCTTCTATCTCCCTCACTTGATTTTCAAAATCTTTTTTTGAGCTCTGTCATAGCGTGAATCTAATTTCCATTTTTTTTGGCATCTTTAGATGCAGGAGATTGTACTTCTGCAGCTTCAGATTGAGTATTTTGATCCTTCTTGGCATCATAGACAATGTATTTCTCAATGGTGTTCCTCTTTTTTTTCTCTGTTCACTCATTTCCCCAGCCTGTACCTGGTTTTGTGGTGCATCCTGAGCTTTTGTATATTATTGAGACACACCCCCCCCTACACACACACACACACACACACAAAGATCTCAGTGTGTAAGGCTCTGTCTTCTCTCCTGCTCTGTGAATGATCACAAGTGTACCCCTCTGCCACGGGGCTGAGGTGGGGGACCCTGCTGTTCTATGGGGGCACCTAGACTGTGATTAGGATATGAATGTGATCAGAGTCCCCGAGTCTGGTTCTAGGGACAGAGGACAGACCTCAGAAGCCTCTCTCTAGTCCCCTACCTAGGCTCAGCACTCAAGCCTGGGGGCTCCTGCTTACAGTCTCTGCCTGCTTCCAGTTCCTGGTTCTGGGCTGCTGTGGCCAGGCTTGCAAACTGAGTGCCCTGAGGGTTGGGTTGCTGGCTCCACAGAGCCCCACCCCCAAGCTGATCTTTCAAGTTTTGCCCCGTGCTCACCAGGATGTTGGTCAGGAACTGCCATGAGCCAAGGCTCCCCTGCACCCTGGGGCTGCCTCAGGGAGGCTGAAGTTCTTTTACTCGGGAAGGCCACCCCTCTAACCCCATGGAGTGGAGCCTTTCCACTATTTTCCAGGTTACCTAGGGCTTGAGAATTGCTATACTGGATCTGTCTGTGGGTTCTGTCTCTTGGAAATTTAGTTAAAATCCTTATTTCATAGGTTTGGAAATGTTAGGAAGAGAGAGCACCTAAAAGAAGATCTTCTCCTATGGCCATCTTGGCTCTACCCCCCATAAGAAAACATTTTAAAACTCATGTATACTATGAAAAGTGAATAACTAATATTCTTTTATTCATTTGTCTTTATAATGTCATATATGAACATTTTTATGGATATTATTTTTGTGTATATATACGCATGTACACAGATAAATATAAACATTTGCCCATTGATAAATGTTATGCACACACATATCCATGTATATATTATTTCTATATGTAAATGTGCACATTTTTATACATGTCCATATATATATGTATATATATATATTCATAAAAATAATTTGAAGTTGGGGAAAGAGCTGAACATATTTATTGGAGTCAAAAACACTGTGAGGAAATTCCTATTTGAAATAAAGGTAAGCAATTGCTCTGAAGTTTACATTTCAAGTGAGTTGCTCATAACACTGTTACATTTAGTGACTATGCTAGAGTGATTAAGGCAGTATGTATCAGACAGAGAACATGAATGTGAATGCCGGTCTTCCTTACCACAGGACCAATTTCCTAACTGCACGAAGAGTTTAACTTTCTCAATCTAAATTTCTCTATACATGTATAGTTAATTAGTGAACTCTATTCCAGGATGAAATGTCAGAGTAGAACTTTACTAAGAGATAAGAACATGCAAAGGCTTTAATTATATGCCAAAGATCCTATTTCACTTGACCAAACGGAGAAAATGTGGGAAATAGGAGACATTAAAGAGTAAAGCAATGGCATAACAAAAATAATATATTACTATATGGAGATAACTTTATCAGAGAGATATCTGTCTAATAAATGCAGTATCTACATGATTTGCTCTTGCTATCCCAAAAGTATAAGAAGTTTAAGGAGTTATTTATTTTAATTTATTTGATACTAAATTAGTTTGTCTTCAAAAACCAAATAGGGCAGAGTGAATCATCAGAACAAAATGAAAATTTAATGGTTGAATGAATGACAAAAACTTGATGAAGTATCTGAGTAAAAGAATATGGTAGTCTTATGAGAAATTTTAAGTGAGAAAGTTTGAGTGATATTTCAAGTTTTTCTTTTTGGTTATTGCCAAGAAAACCTTAGGCAACTGAGGGACTCAAGGGACTTAATGACATGAGATGTTAGGCCATTACTTTCTGTTTTGTTTTGTTTTGTTTTTGTTTTTTTAAGGCTTTTTTTGCAAGGCAAATGGGGTTAAGTGGCTTGCCCAAGGCCACACAGCTAGGTAATTATTAAGTGTCTGAGACTGGATTTGAACCCAGGTACTCCTGACTCCAAGGCCAGTGCTTTATCCACTATGCCACCTAGCAGCCCCAGGCCATTACTTTCTGACCTAAAACAGAGCATATATCCATTAACACCAGGAGCATTCCTTAAAGTTATTTGTTTGACCAATGTAACAGGGACACCTAAATTCCTATGCCTAAAGATTGATGCTAAGGAAGAAAGTGCAATGTGCAGGAAAACTCTTGAGTAGGGAAAAGAATTGAGAGAATCTATAACGTTATTATGAAATGATTAGTACATGGGAATAAATTAAAATGCAACAAGTTTTTTTTTTCTGCATTGATCCATTTAAGGTAGGAATAAAGTAGATAAGACTAAAGAAACTAACTAGGAAATTCTCCAATCCAAGAGAGACTAAACTGGAATAACTTCAAAGGGGAAACTCAGTGGCACAGTGGATAGAGTGCCAGACCAGAAGGCAGAATTATTCATCTTCCTGAGTTCAAATTTGACTTCAGACCCTTAGTACTTCTTTGACACTAGGAAAGCCACTTAATTTGCCTCAGTTTTCTCATCTGAAAAATATTCTGGAAAAAAATGGCAAACACTGTTTTAGTATCTTTGCCAAGAAAATCCTAAATGGGGTTACAAAGGGTTAGACACCAGTGAAAAGCAACTGAATAACAACAACCACAACAAAAGTTCAGCATTCAATCATCTCTGACTCAACAAGATTTCTTGAATTAACTTTGTCCAAATCTTGTTTCTATAGTTCTATTTGTTAGTCAGATTATTCTCATAGACATGAGCTTCCTTTAAACCAATTTCAAGACCTCTTAACTTGAAATCTTTGGATTCTAAGTAAATTTATTCTAGAAAGTCATGGCTAGAGAATGACAACCAGGATTTTGATTCTGGGCACAGGCCTTGGGAAAGGGAACACTTTGGAAATTAGTGCCAGAACTTGAATTTTCACATGCAAACCAGTTGATTCATTAGTTGCCACCATAAAATTAGGACTTGATTTGCATTGATATTGAAATCTGCATACAACTTTCACTATAAATATTGAAAGAATGTATTATTTCTAAGAAATATTACATGCTAATTTTCTGCTTGACTCTTTCTTAAAATGAGTTTGATGGAAAGGAAAACAATAATCATGAAGCTCTTAAATACTGATAATTGTCCCTATTTATAAAAGTCTTCTCTATGATCTATATCTTTCAAAATACCTTTCAAAAATCAAATCTTAATATTTCACCTTAACCCTATTCTGATTTCAATTATCTCCTGGTTTCCAGATAATTATGTAAACTTTTTCCTGCTTTGCTCACTGTCTTTCCCTTCATACTAACTCTTGGTCTTTTTGTTGAATCCTTTAAGAAGAAAGCTGAAGACCCTTCAAAGACACAGACTTTCCAGATCATCAATACATTAATATTTTATGAGCTACACCTTCACTCCCACTTGGGCATACACAGTGGAAATTATATTCTTGAGATCACCATCATGCATGTGTTCCTCTTCCAGGACTGGAAATCCTGAAATCCCTCTATGTGACCACAACTTCTTATATCCTTCATGTTCTCTCTATAGCTCACTCTTCATATCCTTCCAGATCTTCATTTATCTAACTCTTTTAAAATATATTATTCTTCCTCATTTCTTAGTTAGCCTTTAATTACTGATTGGGTATTGCCTCAGACAGATTGAGAGCGAGGAAGGTCTTTATCTTAAAAAAGCCAGTCTTCCACTGCATCTGGAGCCATCACCAGTCATCCTGACCTATATTTTACTACTGGATTCCAATGATAATTGGAGGAGAGTGATGCTGATGATCCCTGCCTCACTTAAATCTAACTCATTTGCAAGTCAAGACATCATCCTCCTGATGGCATTGACATACTTTGAGAATGAAGGATGAACCAATCACAATTCATCTTCGAAGCATTCAAAAGTCACTCTATTTATCTTAACTTCCTACTACATATCTCCTGCACTGGTTGCTTTCCTCTTTTTTTTTTTTTAAAAAAGCAATATCACTTTTCTTTTTTATTTGTTTTTAGTTTTTTCTTTTTTGTGTTTTTTCATTTTGTTCTAATTTTTCTTTTACAAAATGACTATTATAAAAAGATGTTAAACATGATTGTACATGTTAATCCTATATTGAAGTTCTTGCTGTCTTGGAGAGGTGGGAAAGAAGGGAAGGAGGGGTACATTTTTACAATAATAAATGTTGAAAACTATCTGTACATCTAATTGAAAAAATAAAATATTAAGATAAAAACTATAGTCATATAATATATTTCACTCCCATCAAAGCCTTGACATCTTTTCTTTTTGCAATTTATCTCTTTCATTATGTTCTCTGCTATGTCACAGGGCTAAGAGAGGAACCATGGCACAGTTGGTAGAGAGCAGAACTTGGAAGGAGAAAGAGTTGGTTTCAAGCTCTGACTATGAGACATGCTTGGCTGTATGACTTTAATTTCTCATTGCTCTAATTCTTTAAATTGGTGAGTTGTGAAAGTGGAAATTTGAACTGATAAATAAATATCCTCATTGGTCATAATTTACATCAATTAAATACCAAATTTATTCCATACTCCTACACTTTACTAAAGATACAAAATAAAAAGTAAAATATCTTCATGTTTGATCTTCTATCACACTTTCCAAAGCATCTGCTCTATAGTCTTTAGCCCTTCAGCTGATTACATTATTATTCCCCGTCTCCCTCTTAGCAATGGATCTCACCTTGTCAAGTCTGAAAAAAAATTGAATTCATTTTTATCGAGCTTGATTTCAACTATAGTTTTCTCCCAAATTTAGGTTTTGAAGTCCTTCACAGATTATCTTTTTAGAATTAATTCACAGTACTTGCCCCCATTCTCATTGTATTTTGTAGTCAAAAGGTTTCTCCATCTCAAAGTTTTTATCTTTGAGCAGGTCCCATGCCTTCTCCATAATCTCTGACTTTGCATAACACATCAGTTTGCATCTTGTGAGTACTGAGTAAATACATATTGGGGTGAATCCCCAATCAATCTTGAAAATCTACTATTACAAAACATATTTATATTTATTTAAAAGAAATTATACTAATTATACTAATATGTAATTATGGAATAATAGAAATGAAACATAACATTAAAATCAAAGAATAACATAATTTGAATTTTGTATGCAGGGATGTGCTGGAATTAGTTCCTATGGGACTTCAAAAGTCAATTGAAAAATTTTTAGTGTAAGCATTCATGCCACAGAATTCAGCAAGAGCTACAAATAAAGGCTTGATTAAAAAGGTTTTTTAATTGCTTAAATTGTAAAAAGTGATGGAGAAAATATTAATGATGTAGATTAAAGTTAAATTATACTGTGAGAACATTTACTTTATTTGTTTATTTTTGGAGAACTTGTTATGTTGAACATTTACCAGCACACTACTAGTTCGAAATAACCATAGCAATTACCTACTCTAACTCCAAAACAAACAAACAAATAAACAAACAGACATGATAAGATGCCAGTTATATGGCCATATTGCTTCTGATTGAGAAACTAAAAATGGGAAATCTATAATATTTCAAGACAAACCATTTTATTTGCTGATACCTCTAATTGTTAGGGCATTTCCCCCTGACATCAAGCCTAAATTTGACACTCTAAACTTCCATATATCTTGTTGCCTGAAAAGCTGAAGCTGACTGGCAAATTCTCTGCATTTGTACATCAGTGTCTATAAAAAATTCTATTATTCCTACTTGTGTCTTCAGAATTTTATCCTTGATTATTTTTGTCCACCTGACTCCAACTTGCCCTATAATAGTGTAGTTCATGAAATCTTTCCTCATCTGTTAGTGCTTGATATAGGATTTCAGATAAATCGCTAAACCTTGCTATTTTATTTGTAAAATAAAAACCTGGACAAAATTATACCTTTGACATTTATCTATTCCTTATCTAACATGTTATATCCTTAATGAATGATATTTTTTTTTAATTTTGTAAATTGTAGGAGAGTGAAGGACAAACTTAGCCCTAGAAATATGTAAGGGCAAAACTTCTTGACTAAGCTTGGTTCTCCTAAATCTTATTCCTCATTCTCCTAATTTTTTATACTTTGTTGGCTTAAAGATGAACCATGTGACAGTCATACAAATGTATACAACCTGAAAAATTAAGGAAAGTCACAATTCCCTGAAGGGGAAGTATAGTCCCTTATCTTATTTCTCAGAATCTTGATCTTCTTTCAAGAGTTAGCTCAATCATCACCCATCTCACTGAAGTTTTTCTTGATTCCTGAGAATTTAATTTTTTCCCTCTTCCATTTTCCTTTCATGGAACTTATACATGCAGTGTCTTTTCAGTAAAATATAAGCTGCTTGAAGTCAATGGCTTGCCATTTCTAGGCTTAAGTGATCAGGAAAGATAAACTATTTTGCATAAAACCTTTGGTTGTCTTTGCAAAGGTTCATTTTTATCTTTTAAAAATAAATTCTGGGGGCGGCTAGGTGGCATAGTGGATAAAGCACCAGCCTTGGAGTCAGGAGTACCTGCGTTCAAATCCGGTTTCAGACACTTAATAATTACCTAGCTTTGTGGCCTTGGGCAAGCCACTTAACCCCATTTGCCTTGTGAAAAACCTATAATATATATATATATATATATATATATATATATATATATATATATATATATATATGAAATAGAATAAATAAATAAATTCTGCAAGAAGAGTAAAGATATATAATACCAATGACATAATGAGTACCTTAATTCAAAACATTTTGTTGCAGAAAAAAATTCTTATAAACATATTAAATAAACACTCATAGCATTTCTATGGGGTAAAAACTATAGACTTTGTCTACTGTACATACTTTTCCCTATGCTTTTCTTTGTTGTTGCTTTGTTCAGTAGACTTGCATAATAAAGAACTTCTAAATTTATTCCTCTTCTGTCTTTTGGTTTTGTCATTCATTATTGATGCATACTTCCCATGGTTTTTTTCCCACTGTCTATGTTTATATATGATTCACAAAGAGATTTGTGTTAAAGCTCTATCAAAGTAATAGTCATATTCCATTTGTCTATGATGAACTGCCTTGAACAGCTATTAGTCTTTTAAATATTTTGAGCTTCATGATATCTACTTAGAATCTTTCTCATTATTTACTGTTCATTTATAATACATTTCATACAAATTCAGTTATTTTAATAATATTTAGATCTGGACAGAAACAAGATTTATAATGACATGAAAAGTTGAAGTCCATTTTTGACTGTGTTTTTAATGACAATGTTTTTTGATTTTTTTTTTGCCAAGATTCATTCACTGAGAGAGAGAGACAGAGACAGATACAGAGAGGAAACAAAAAAGACAAGAAAAGAGACTGAACAACACAAACAGAGGAGGATAGAAAGGAGAGGAAAACAAAAGGGAATAAATTATAAGAAAATATATGTTAGAAGAGAAAATAAACAACATAGTTTTATTAATTAAGGTTTATTGATTTACTAATGAAGACTTTTTTTAATTGAAGCAATGTTTATCTCTAGATAAAAATATATTTCCCAGTTTTTCATATCTTGACTCTATATTTTGAAGACAACAAATATTTAAGTTATATTTATTCTATTTGGTGTCAACTGAGAAAGTAGAATAGAGGTAGAATTAGGAACAGGAGGAAGAAGAGGATAAGATTTCATATACAATCATAAGTTGTACAAGTACTTTTTCCATAACAAAATTACAGGCTTAGAAGCCACTTCTACAATAATCATAATAACTATTGCCACATTTCCTCATGTACAAGATGCACCATTTTTCAAAAAGAATTTGGTGTCTAAAAACTTTTTTATTTTAATTTCCTGCTTTTTTCATGCTTGTTGATTTTGCACTCATTGTTTTGCATTTGTTCTAGTATATTAGGTTATGTTCTGCCATGTTCTGCCCAGAAATGGCTCAGAAAATATTTTCATACAGTGCTGAATTCAAGTTCAAAGTGATTCACTTTGCAAAAGTGAATGGAAATCATGCTGCTGAATATCAGATTGGTCCTCCTCCAACTGAGAAAACAATCCAAGACTGGCTACAAGAGGAAGAAACCCTACTGAAAACATCATGCTAGAAGAAGGCCATGAGAGAGAAGTCAACCAAATGACCCAAGTTAGAAAGTTGAAGAGATGGATTGAAGAGCAAAGAGACAACAGAATTCCTGTGTCCACAAAGATGGTTCAGCATGAGGCAAGACAAATTGCTGATGAAAAAGAAGTGACTGATTTCTTTTTTTTTTTTGAAGTGACTGATTTCTTTTTTTCTAAAGTGACTGATTTCAATGGAGGACACAATTGGTACTTCAGGCTCATGGAACATAATGGACCAAGCATGTGCCCATGTACCAGACTTGCCCAGGGAGTGCCTGTTGTCAACCACAGACCAAAGCACAGGCAGGAGAGCAGTCAGACACTCTCCTAAGACAGTGATTTGTTATCAAACATAGATGAGGATGAGCTAATGGATGCGAGTTTTGACAGTTATGAGGAGTTGTATGAATTTTATGATGAATAAAACCTGAGTTCAATAACTTTATATAATACAATTTTTTAAAAATTTCAGGCCCCCAAATTAAGGTGTGTCATATATGGGTAAATATGGTAATACTTTTGCGGCTGCTACCATCAACAGAATCACTATTACTGGTACCTCCATTGAGATTTAGGAATGTTTCATAACATGATCATGATCATACAAATAAACAGTTATGATTATGATTCAGCAAAACATTTTTTTCCTCAGGTGACTACTGGACACATATTCCAACAACATAGAAACAACAAAATTTAGCTCCTAGTTATTAAGAATAATAAATCAAAATGAAGAACCATCATGTTTTAATTTTTCCCCCTTGCTACCATGGCTGAACTCCTCCCTGTCCTGACCCTTTGTATATTCTTCCCCATACTGCAAAATAACATCTTTTCCAGAAATTGCCTCTAATTTTATCTGTTGACTGTCAGCTATCTATCCATCCATCTATCTAGTTATCTAACTATCTAGCTATCTATCAACTATCTAGCACCGAAGAGGGTGTTATTGTTGGGGCCTCCAAATAAATTTCTCTCAAATTGCTCTCAAAATACACATTTCATGTTGGATGTCACAAAACACTTTTTCAGCCTCTATCAGACCTCAAAATTGTGCACATTGACTGTAAATAAGTCACTTCCATCATCTGGATTTCATTTGTCTTGTTTGTGAAATGAGTAAGTTAAATTAGATGATCTCTAAAAATGCTTACATTTTAACTATAAAAATCTGTTCATTCTTAAAGCACTGACTGTTAAGGAATCTCTAAATTAGTTGGGGAGACAACATTGAGAAGCAATAAATAATTAGGCATTTATCATCTAATCATTTCACTCATTTTATACTTGAACCAAATAAGGTCCAAGAGTATAATGTGTCCTGCTCAAAGTTCCACTGATATAGCAAATGGCAAAGGCAAAATATGAAACTAATACCCATGTTTTCATATCCAGCACACACCCCATTGCATGACTCCCCCATTTGTCAAATTAGGGCAGATCCATATTTTGGGGGGTGGAGGGAAATGACTGAGTTGCTGAATGAACACTGACACTTAGACAAGAAGAGGGGTAAGAAAAGGAAACTATTTACAGAAGATAATAACTTGAGTGTCAGAGAATTTTTTACCTCAGTAATACCCTTCATACCTCACTGTCCCTCACTCCAATCATCTTACTTGCCAAATATTTATATTTGTGCCTTCATGATATCTCCAAACATTTTCCTCTATACCTAGACTATCCCCTTACTATAGGACCCTCATCACTTCTCACCTAGACTATTGTAATGACCTTTTCAATTGTCTCCCTGCTTCCAATCTCTCCCCTCTTCAATCCATCCTCCATTTAGTTATCAAAGTGACACCCCTAAATCTCATCTAATAACAATAAACTACAAAGATTCTAGGATGTGATATAAGCTACAATTTTAGAGTCTATAAATTCTATCATTCCAGCTCCATTATACATTACTCTCATCTTTATATCCTTAAGTTTCTCCCAAATAGACATTCTCTCTGTTCAGGCATCATTGAACTTGTGTTCCCTGGAAATGAATTCAATTCCATCTCTACTATTTACTAAATGTTTTCTTTATACCTTCCTTTTATGTTCTATAAAATGGAGTTGAGAAAGGGGCCTCCAAGCTACTTTCCAGCCCTATATATGATTCTATATGAAGAACAAGGGATCAAGAATGAAACCTTAACTTTCCTTACCAAATTTGGTAGATCAAATAAAGACCACAAAGGAGATAAAGACAATCTAAGAAGGAAATCGAGTATAGTGAAGACTCACTTTATATTCCTCTTGTTTTCTTTTTCCATTAATGAATTATCACATGCTTATTTATTTTTAATTCTTTGAACTAAATGCATTTATTTAGCTTAGTACTGTAATACTAAAATACTTATTCACTTTGTATTCTACACATTTAATAGTATCATTGATTTTAATGGAAGGAGAACACAATTTGACTGATGAACAGCTCAAAACTGGCAACTCTTCATTTTGTTAGCATTCTCCTTCAATTTCTCTTTGTCTTATATGTAATATTTATAAACCTTAAGATCCACAAAGCAGCTAAGCCAATTCAACTGCATTTTTTAATACACGACTCCTTCTTTTTTACCCTTGGGAGCTTTGTGAAGTATCTAACATCATGAATTAGCCCATTGTATGCTTCATAAATAAGAAGATAATCTAACTAGAATTTTGAAACAAAAAGAATGTTTTTTTTAGAATGTCCCCAAACACCACACTAAAGAATGTATGTGAGGAGGAATTTCTATCCCCCCCAAAATTGAGAATTATGCAATATTAGTTTCTCTGAGCTGTTTGAAACAGGTCAGGCATATTTATTAGATGATCGGTTTCTTGGGCAAAGATTCAAGGGCTTGGATTTTGGTTCAAGGTTTCAAAATAGTGGAATTGTTATATTAAATTTGAATGCTTCAGAGAAAACCATTTGACTATAACATATAATGGTAGACAAAGCAATTTGTGAAGTTTTTAAGGGGATCCTCCTCAAATTAGGGTGTAGTATTTTTTAGAATAAAGGGTAATATGGAAACTAGCATACCATTTCATAAGGAACATAGAGCTTTAGGTGCCCATACTTTACAGAAAAGCTGTATCCTTTAATGGTGATTTACAACAATGATGAAATGGGTACTATCATTATTTTCATATTTTAGATAAGGAAACTGAAGCATTTCACTAAATTGCCCATGATCAAATTTCTAATAACTGTCTAAAGCAGAATTTTAATAAAGATCTTGCTGACTTCAAATCTTTTACTCTATACATTGGTATTGTCCTTAACTTCAAGTATTTTCTCTCTACTTGCACACCTCAATAATCTATCAGTGCATAATCTACCTCTACTTGAGGTGCTTCAAGGAGGAATATCTATTGAGGTACGCTTTTGACAATCCCAATTATTAGGAAAATTGTTAGCCACACTTCTTTTTCATTGACCCTTATTTTGTCTCCTTTGTTACTTTTTTTCACTCCACTGGGTTCTGCCCTTTTAGATCAAATAAAATATGCTATGAAATCTTTTTCAATTATTTGAATGCATAATATTATGCATCCCTTAAATCTTTTATCTAGGATGAAAATTCTGAGTTTCGTTAATTTTTTATAGAAACTCAATACCATATTAGTAAGCTTCTTTTGGATATTATCAGGTTTACCAATATTAATAGCTAGAATAAAAACTAGATATAATACACCAAATGAGGTCAAATAAGGGTAGAGTATAGAAACACCATAATATCATCTTTCCTTGAAACTTTAATTCTCTTAATGTTGTCCAAGAGTGAATTATGAAGCCGACTTATACTGAGTTGAATAAATTTCCTATTTTCAGACAAATTTTAGTCATACCAAGCCATCCCATACCTTGCTTATGAATTTTTTTGCATTTTTGCATAATCCTTCATGTTTAGCAATAGTGATTGTCATCTATTTAGAGAAATCAATGTTCTAGTCTTGATTTGAAGAATATCTTGTTAGGATTAATAATGGAAAGTAAATTCTTTATAAATGAAGAGGTCCTCTGAATATTCTTTGCATATTTCATTGTATTGATACTGAGGCACAGACCTAAGCATACCAAACATGTATTTCAAAATTTACCGTCACTCATTATTGCTATAATTATATATAATCTTAGTAGACTGACATATATCCCTTTCCATAATATGAGCCTTTTTCAAATTCTAGATTACATAATTTTACTCTTTCATTCTCTCAATGTTCCAAATGAGGTATTAGTGTTTTCTAAACTCAATAGCATCAGGACATCCAGCCAAGATGGCTGAGAGAAGACAGGCAGAGTTCTAAAGTCTCCTGATTTTTCCCCATCTATGATATGAAACAAACCTCTTAACAGAAATCCGATGCACAAAACCCAGAAAGAAAAGCCAGGAGAAAGAATATATACATCAGGATTTGTTTTCCTTAGTCCTGGGTGAGTTTGGGTGCAGAGGGCAGATCAGCTGCAGATCAGCTGCACATCAGCCTGATTAGCTGCGGGGTTGGAGTCCTGGGAGCCTGAGGGCAGGACATGCTTGATCAGTGGGGCTAGAGCCTAGTCGACTCCTGGGGCTTGTATCAACTAGGGAGAAGAGACATTGGTGTTGCCACTAAATGTCTGGACCTTGCCAACAGGGTTGGGGGGACAGTTCCGGTGCAGGAAAGATGCAGACACCATCCCTGGGCTCCTCTGATCCAGAGGAACTCCGAGTCCATGCCTCCATTGCACCTGAGGCCTCTTCCCAGAACAAACACAATTACAGACTACTTCTGCCACAGGCACAGGGGTGTGAGCAGCAGAACTAGCTCAGCTGAGGGTGACCTCACCCAAGGGTAGAGTCAACGATTGAAGACAAAAGTATTTAACAGCTTAGATCACTCCCTCTAGGCTAAGGGAGAAGGCCTCAATCAAGATTACAGACACTCCAAAGAAAGCAAACAGCACTCCCTACTGGTCAGTAAGAGAAATTGCATACAGTGAGCAAATTTTCAGGCAACCCCTACTGGCCAGCTGGAGATACTGCACTCAGTGAGTAAAGTCTCTAGGGATTCCAACACCAAACCCCTGTGAACCAGCCCCTCCCCAACTCGAAGTCTTGGCAAAATGAAGAAAGGTCAGCGGAAAGGTGGATCCATAGAAAAATTCTTGGAAGAAAAAGACCCTAGGTCAGAGAGACCTAGAACCTCTGAAAAGAATATGATCTGTTCTCCAGCACAGAAAGACTTCCTTGGAGAAATAAGGAAGGACTTTTAAAATCAATTGGAAAATTTGGGAAAGTGCAACAAGAAAATAAATTAATGGAAAATACAACTGGAAAAATACAAAATAAGAATAACTCTCTCAGATCATCAATTTGACAAATACAATATGAGAATAATTCTCTCATATCCTCAATTGGGCAAATGGAAAGCTCTTTCAAAAAGTAGAATTGATAAATTGGAAAAGGAGTTGCAAAAGGTAAATGAAAACAACTCTTCTCTAAAAAAAGAATGGGATCTGTGGAAACTAGTGACTTGATGAGACAGCAAGAGCCTGTTAGACAAAACAAAAATTAGAAAAAAATAGAAGAAAATATAAAATGCCTCATGAACAAAACCACTGACCTCGAGAACAGATTGAGGAGGGGCAACCTGAAAATTATTGGACTTCTTGAAATCATTGTAGAGAACAAAAGCTTGGATTTAATATCACAGGACCTAGTGATGGAAAATTGCCCTGATAACATGGAACCAGAGGGCAAAGTAGTTATTGAAAGAATACATTGATCCCCTCTGGAAAGAGAATCTAAAATAAAAACACCGAGGAATGTTGTGGCCAAATTTCAGAACTATCAGATAAAAGAGAAAATACTGCAAGTAGTCAGAAAGACACAATTTAAGTACCAAGGAGCCACAGTAAGGATTACACAGGACCTGGATGCATCAACATTAAGGGATTGAAGGGACTGGAACAATATATTCCGAAGAGCAAATGAGCTTGGAATGCAGCCAAGAATCAACTATCCAGCAAAGTTGAGCCTTCTTTTTTCAGGGGACAAGATGGATATTTAACAAAATGGAAGAATTCTAAAAATTCCTGATGAAAAGACAAGAGCTAAATAGAAAATCTGGACATCCAGCAGGAGGTTCAAGAGACACATGAAAAGGTAAATAAAGGGGGGGGGGGGTAAAGAAAAAACAGCTGCTATCCAAAAAGGTGAAACTGGCTATATCTCAGCATAGGAAAAAGGTTCTCATAACTCTTGAGAATTATAACTCTAACAGAGAGAATATACCTAGCCAGAAGTGAGGGACACTGATGACTGCAATCCAATGGGATGAAACTAGCTATAACACTACTTGGGAGAAAGACTCTAATAACTCTCAAGAACTGTAACTCTATTAGACAGAATATAGTTAGCTAAAAGTGATGGATATTCAGAATTTTCTATGATTCATATAGAATGATTTAAAATCACCTCCTCCTTAAAAAGGGGGACAGGAAGGAGATGGGAGGAGGGAGGGAATTGAATGGCGTAAATCTCATTACACCAAGAGGTACAAAATGCTTATGGTAATAGAGGGGGAAAAAGGGAGGAGATGAGAAACACCTGAATCTTCTCATCAGCCTTGGCTTAAAGTTAATTTACACACATACTCAGTTAACTTAAAAGAATCTAACCTTTCAAGTATTAAAAGGGGAAAAGGGGAGGGGGGATAGAGAAAGGAAGGAGGAGAAAAAAAGGGAAAATAACAGAAGTAAAGGAAGGGAAAAGGGAATAAGGTAAAGGGGGAAAAGGGGATGGGTGGATATAGGAAGGCAAACACGCTGAAGGGGGTGGTATTCAAAAACAAAATAGTGGGGAATATGGATAAAGGGGGGAAGGGGTAAAATACAAACAGAGGGAGGATAGCATGGAGGCCAATAAAGAGTTAGTAATTATAGCTTTGAATGTGAATGGAATGAACTCTGCCTTAAAATGTAAGCAAATAGCAGAGTGGATTAAAAAACAGAATCCTACAATATACTGCATACAGGAAATTCATTTGAAGCAGAGAGATACATATAGAGTAAAGGTAAAAGGTTGCAGCAAAATATATTTTGCTTCAGCTGAAGTGAAAAAAGCAAGGGTAGCAATTCTTATCTCAGAAAAAGCAGTTGCAAAATTAGATAGCATTAAAAGAGATAAGGAAGGAAATTATATCCTCCTAAATGGTACCATAGACAATAAAGAGATTTCAATACTTAATATATATCAACCCAATGGGATAGCATCCAAATTCTTAGAGGAGAAGCTGAAAGAACTACAGCAAGACATAGACAGCAAAACTCTACTAGTGGGAGACCTCAACTACTCACTTTCAGATTTAGATAAATCAAAAATAAACAAGAAAGAATTTAAGGACGTAAATAGATTGTTAGAAAAACAAAATACAATTGACTTATCAAGGAAACTGAATGGTGATAGAAAGGAATATACCTTTTTCTCTGCAGTACATGGCACTTATACAAAAATTGGCCATGTGCTAGGGCATAAAAACTTAATGATCAACTGCAGAAGGCAGAAATTGTAAATGCACCTTTCTCAGAATACAATGCAATAAAAGTTATATGCAATATTGGGTCAGGAAGTTATAGAACCAGAGCAAATTGAATACTGAATAACCTCATTTTAAAGAATGAAGGGAGCACTTGGGCAGCTAGGTGGTATAGTGGATAAAGCACCGGCCTTGGAGTCAGGAGTGCCTTGGTTCAAATCCAGTCTCAGACACTTAATAATTACCTAGCTGTGTGGCCTTGGGCAAGCCACTTAATCCCATTTGCCTTGCAAAAAAAACAACTCAAAAACCTAAAAGAAAAAAGAATGAAGGGACCAAAGAACAAATTATAGAAATAATTAATTATTTTAACCTAGAAAATGAAAATAATGAAGCAACATACCAAAACTTATGGGATTCACTCCAAGCAGCTGTCAGGGGATACATTATATCTTTAAATGCTTACATGAATAAATTAGAGAAAGAGGAAATCAATGAACTAAATACAAAACTAAAAAATTTAGAGAAAGAAAAATTTTAAATCCCGAATTAAATACCAAATTAGAAATTCTAAAATTTAAAGGAGAAATTAATAAAAGCAAAAGCAAAAAAACTATTGAATAAATAAATAAAACCAAAAGTTAATTTTATGAAAAAATCAATAAAATTGATAAACCTCTGGTTAATTTGATTAAAAAAAGAAAGAAGAAAACCAAATTGTTAGCATCTTAAATGAAAAAGGTGAACTCACCACCATGAGGAGGAAATTAAAGTAATAATTCGGTATTATTTTGCTCAGTTCTCTGCCAATAAATTTGACAATCTAAGTGAAATGGATGAATATTTACAAAAATATAAGTTGCCCAGGTTAAATGAAGAGGAGATTCAATACCTAAACAACACTATCTCAGAAAAAGAAATTCAACAAGCCATCATTGAACTCCCTAAGAAAATACCTCCAGGGCCTGATGGATTCACAAATGAATTCCGTGAAACATTTAAGGAACAATTGGATCTAATTCTATATAAACTCTTTGGAAAAATAAGGGAAGACAGAACTCTGCCTAACTCTTTCTATGAAACCAATATGGTGCTGGTACCTAAACCAGAAAGAGTTAAAGCAGAGAAAGAAAATTATAGACCTATCTCCTGATGAATATAGACGCAAAAATCTTAAATAAAATCTTAGCAAAACGATTAGAAGTTATCACTAGGATAAGACATTTTGGCCAAGTAGGATTCATCACAGGAATGCAGGGTTGGTTCAATATTAGGAAAAATGTTACTATAATCAAGTAAACCTACCAGAAATTGTATGATCATATCAATAGATGGTGAAAAAAGCTTTTGACAGAATACAGCACCCATTACTACTAAAAACACTAGAGAATGTAGGAATAAATGGACTGTTCCTTAGAATAATAAGCAGTATCTATCTGAAACCATCAGCAAGTATTATATTCAATGGGGAGAGGCTAGAGACATTCCCAATAAGATCAGGGGTGAAAAATGATGCCCATTATCACCACTACTATTCAATATTGTATTAGAAATGTTAGCTTCAGCAATTAGAGAAGAAAAGTAAATTGAAGGAATTAGAATTTGGAAGGAACAATCAAAACTCTCACTCTTTGTGGATGAAATGATGGTATACCTAGAGAATCACAAGAAATCATCCAAAAAACTATTGGAAACAATTAGCAATTTTAGCAAAGTTGCAGGATATAAAATAAACACTCATAATTCCTCAACTTTGCTATATATGACTAGCAAGATATAATAGGAAGACCTAGAAAGAGAAATCCCATTCAAAGAAACCTCAAGGGGTGGCTAAGTGGTGCAGTGGATATAGCACCTGTCCTGAAGTCAGGAGTACCTGAGTTCAAATTTTGCCTCAGACACTTAATAGTTACCTAGCTGTGTGGCCTTGGGCAAGCCACTTAACCCCATTTGCCTTGCAATAACCTAAAAAACAAAACAAAACAAAATAACCTCAGACAATATAAGATACCTGGGAGTCTATTTGCCAAGGTAGACTCAGAAACTTTTTGAAAACAATTATAAAACACTTCTCACACAAATTAAATCAGATTTAAATACCTGGGCAAACATCAACTGCTCATGGATAGGTCAATCTAATATAATAAAAAAGACAATTCTACCAAAACTAAACTACCCGTTTAGTGCCCTACCAATCAAAATTCCAAAAAATTACTTTGATGAGTTAGAAAAAGTTGTAGGTAAATTCATATGGAGAAATAAAAAGACAAGAATTTGCAGGGATTTAATAAAAAAAAAGTACAAAACAAGGTGACTTAGCTCTACCTGATCTAAAATTATACTATAAAGCATCAGTCATCAAAACTGTCTGGTATTGGCTAAGAAATACAGTGGTGGACCAGTGGAATATACTAAGTGCAATAGCAGGAAATGATTATAGTAATCTGCTGTGTGATAAACCCAAAGAGTCCAGCTATTGGGATTAAAAACTCTCTCTTTCATAAAAACTGCTGGGAAAAATTGGAAGTTAGTATGGAAGAAACTTAGATTACACCACCTCACACCCTATACCAAGATAAGATACAAATGGATACAGGATTTAGACATAAAAAAACCAATAGTATAAACAAATTAGAAGATCAAGGACTAGTTTACCTGTCAGATGTATGTAATGGGGAGCAGTTTATGACTAAGGAAGAGATGGAGAACATCACCAAAAACAAACTAGATGATTTCGATTGCATTAAATTAAAAAGGTTTTGCACAGACAAAACCACAATAACCAAGATTAGAAGAAATGTAGCAAACTGGGAAACAATCTTTACAACTTAATGTTTCTGACAAAGGATTCATTTCAAAAAAAAAAAGAAAATTGAGTAATATATTTAAAGAAAAGCTATTCCGCAATTGACAAATGGTCAAAGGATATGCAAAGGCAATTTACAGATGAGGAGATAAAAGCAATCCATGATCATGTGAAAAAATTGCTATAAATTATTACTTATTGTAAAAATGCAAATTAAAGCTTCTCTGAGGTACTACCTCCCACCTCTCAGATTGGACAATATGACCAGAAAGGATAATGATCATTGTTGGAAGGGTTGTAGGAAATCTGGGACACTATTACATTATTGGTGGAGCTGTGCACTCATCCAAAATTTCTGGAGAGAAATTTGGAACTATGCACAAAGGGCAACAAAAATGTGCATACCCTTTGACCCAGCAATACCACTACTGGGTCTGTATCCTGAAGAGATGATGAATAAGTATAAAAACATCACTTGTACCAAAATATTCATAGCAGCCCTGCTTGTGGTGGCAGAGAATTGGAAATCAAGTAAATGTCTTACGATTGGGGAATGGCTTAGGAAACTGTGGTATATGTATGTCATGGAACACTATTGTTCTATTAGAAACTAGGAGGGATGGGAATTCAGGGAAGCCTGGAGGGATTTGCATGAACTGAATGAGATGAGCAGAATCAGAAAAATACTGTACACCCTAATAGCAACATGGGGGTAATGATTAACCTTGATGGACTCGCCCATTCCAAAGTGCAACAGTCAGGGAAAATTTGGGGCTCTCTGCAATGGAGAATACCATCTGGATCCAGAGAAACAACTGTGGAGTTTGAACAAAGACCAAGGACTATTACCTTAAATTTAGAAGAAAAAAAAAACCCTGATATTTTATTGCCTGTTATTGCTGTCTCTTATACTTTATGTTTCTTCCTTAAGGATATGATTTCTATCTCATCACACTCAGTAGTTTGGATCAATGTATACCATGGAAACAATGTAAAGACTGACAAATTGCCTTCTGTGGGGGTTGGCAGTAGGGAAGTAAGATTAGGGATAAAATTGTAAAACTCAAAATAGATAAACTCAATACCAACATCTATTTCCATTTCTATGAGGTACACTGATTCTGCCACTGGAATCATCTATTTTACGTATAGAATTATCTTCCTTCTGAGTTCATCTCAGTTTGACCTTCTCAAGAAAGATTTTCTCTGTTTCTTTGAATTATTAATGTTCTCCTCCTCCTCCTCCCCTCCTTTACCTCAGATTGTCTTTTATTTCCTTTTCTATGTATATTTATACTTCCTCAAAAGGAAATTTATTTTCTTATGACTATACCTTGGACATGATATTCAATGAAGTCTGTGGCAAAACAAGACTAAGATCTTTAGAAAGCAGCTGGACAAATAATTACAGTACTATTCTCTTTATTAAAGGTAGACTTGGATTTAAATCTTACCTTAGACTATTGTAGATGTCAAGACATAATTGAAAATGATGGGGATTCAAATCATTATTGATTAGAGAAATTCAAATTAAAATAACTATGGAATATCACCTCCTACCTATCAGATTGGTCAAGATGAGAAAAAGGGAATTTGAGCAGTGTTGGAGAAATTGTGGGAGGATTGGGACATTGATACATTGCTGGTGGATTTGTGAATGAATCCAACCATTCTGGAGAGCAATATGGAACTGTGCCCAAAGAAAAATAAAACTTCATATACTTTGACCCAGCAATTCCAGTTCAAGGACTATATCCAGAAGAAATCACAAAAATGGGAAACATTACACATATTCCAAAATATTCATAGCAGTTCTTTTTGTAGTGGCAAAGAATTGAAATTCAGAAGATGCCCATCAAATGGGGAAAGGTTACATAAGTTATGGTACATAACTGGACTCTAGAGAAGCATGGAATAAGTTACAACATCTGATGCTGAGGGAAAATAGCAGAACCAAGAGAACAATATATACATTCACAACAACATTGTGAGATGATCAACCATGATGGAAGTGGTTCTGCTCAGCAGGTCAGAGAGCTAGGTATTGGACTGGCTATAGACAATTCTATCCCATCAAGATGAAGAAAAACAAAACAGAAATAAAAACAATCTCTCAAAATCTGACAAACACTTTACCAAAATTATCTCTGATGTATCTCTTTCCCTTATTCCTAATTCCTCATCCCAAAAATGACTAATCTTTAAATATGTTTATCAAAAATATGTATGTACAATGTTAGGCACTGAGGGGAGGGGTTTGGGAAGGGAGGGTGGAAGGAAATTTTGTAACGTAAAAATATACATGATCATATGGATAAAAAAATAAAAATCCTACTCAAAATAAATAAATAAAATGATGGGGCAATCAATACTTGATGTCTTCCAAATTCACTTACAATTTTAAATAGATAATACTATGATCTATAAGCAACCAGAGCATTTACAAAGCTGCCCTTCCTGATTCCAATTAACTAAATGTGCTGTGCTATACTTGGGCATATTGACAAATGAACTTCTAGTTGCATCCTGACATAAGTCCTGGAAAGCATTGGTATTTTTCTCCTCTTCATACCATAAAACAGAAGCAGGGGTAGGAATGCTGAATTAGTTAAAATGGCAAATAGTTTTTCATTCCCTTCATTTCTTCTAGTCTCTCTTAAGGCAAGTAATTCTGGCCTTACATTCTCACAAAGGGGTGGGTAAACTGGTAATGCCTTTTTCCTTCTATTCCAGAAGTACTCCTATATAGAACAGGGACTCACCTAGGCACTCCTGTAACTAGAAGCCTTAACTGCCTGTCTCTGATTTGTGCTTTCTTTCCTGAGTAGGTGAGTGAGCATCATTCTAGAAATGAGCATGTCCATAGTTGGAGGATGACCTCATGAGTTTGAGAGATTAGGAGTCTATCCATAAAAAGTTAATTGGTTGCAAGGAAAGAGTTTTAGTAGACAAACACTTTCCTTAGATTAAGGAAAAGGAGGATTAATATCCTCAATCCAAAAATTACTAACTCTGTGACCTTGGATAAATCTCCTTCAATCTTTCCCCACTTGACAGTCTGCTATTCCTTAGATGAAAGTTTGTGAGATAAAGTTCATGACAAAAAATTTCTTGAGGTCATGAAAGTTGAGGTGAATATTTGTGATGCCTAGTCAGGCTCTCTCAAGAGCTGCCTTCCGGGTCTACTGTTTGCAGATTGAATGAAGTCTACCCATAGAAGTCTACATTTCACTTAGGTCAAACCTCAGCCCCTGTAGGTCCTGCATTTTCTGAGGTTCTCTCAAGTTGCCTTAGAAGTGCAACTATTTTAACCCTTTATTTTTGATATTCTATGTTCCTTTTGTGGCAATTTTCTCTCTGTGGAGGAAATCTGGAGAGTGTGGAAATTTCTGACCTACTCAGTTATCTTCCCAGATTTCTCAAAACTTTTAACTTTTCAGTGATCTTTTTAAATATACAATTAGGCAGTTGGACTTGATAGCTTCTATATTCCTTTCTAACTCTAAATTCCATGCTCTTGTGTCCTATAACCTTCCTGAAAATGTTTATCTACAAGGGAAGCACCAGAAGTCATTTATATAATGAAGAGAGGTGAAATGTGTTGCTGCCTATTCTGTAGTCCCTTGAATTTCTATGAAGCAGTCCTAGCATTTGTGATTTAACTTCCTGGAAGAACATAGTAATAATTTGGCTATTTATGTTTAAATCTTGCCAATGTAAGTGATAAGTGACTCAAATCTTGTGTATGTTTTGCAATTTTTTTTTGCTTTTAGGGAAATGCATACATATTTTTATCCTTTAGGTTGCTTTCTACTCTCCATTTAGGGATATTTACATAAGTTTAAAATATATTTTCCTAAATAAATAATTTTTTTCTCATAGATTCTAGATTGAAATTTATCAAGTCTGAAAAGGGGAGCCTATTCCCTATCCCATATTACTATAAAAGCTTTCTCAGAATTAAAACTTGTATAGATCATCTGACTGTGTCTGAAATAGAAGAGACCTTAATAGAGAATGACCCAGATAAATTTGTTTGTTTGTTCTAAAACTAATTAGACCCACCTATTTGTGGCACAAGTAGGTCTACTGATGGAGTTAGGGGCAGAGGCAGAGGAAAAAAGCAGTAGTTTTCAAAGGAGTGAATTATGAAGATTTAGTGGATAAACATCTACTACTGTTAATAATAATAACAATAACAATAACAATAGTAGTGACTGGAATTGCATACTACTTTAAAATTGACAAATGGCTTCTACCAAATTTTATCTCACTTCATATTCATAAATCTATCATATTATTGTTATTATTTTTTTCCTTATACAGATGAAGAAACAGACTGAGACAAATGGGACTTGACCAAGGCCAGTATGTACCTAAGGATGCAATTGAAATTGGAACTTCATTATTCCTTTATGAAGCTATGTTAATAGTTCAAATAAATCAGAATGTTTAAGATCATTGATGCTAATCTGAATACTAAATAGGAACCTCACAAGGCAAATAAGGTGCATTATTCAGAAGAGAAGATGAGAGGAGATGAGCAGCACCCAGAAAAAACAATCTACTCTATCATAATGAAATGTCAAAGTGAAAACCTGAAGGGATTAAATGAAAACTGAAATCAGACAATTTAGCAATTCCTTTGAGTAACTTCATCCATCTCAAACAAAAGTGGCCAAGAGAACTAATGAAAGTGGAGAAACATTTATGTATAGGTGGAATCTAAAGATTCCTAAAGCGCTCAAACTAAGTTTTGATGATGACTGAGACAGAAGATACTGTCATGTTAGGTACTGATGTGAGAAGTTGAAGTTTCAGTCTCAGAGCCTCAGTGCTTTCCCCATAAAGGAGACTTAGAAGCCTTTTGAACTTAGGCTTTCATATGAACCATTCAGAACTTTGAGGTAGTCCTGGGGCAAGCTTATAGCAAAGGGATATTACTCAAAATAATAATGTTAAGTGAAAATAGAAAATTCCAGAGTTTCCCTTTATTAGTATTTTGCAAAATAAAAGTAATGCAAGATGTTATATCCACTTCTGACCTCTTATAGCTCCTATGTAGACTTTCCATTTTAGAATTATAGCTATCTGATGATTTCTGAAAAAAATATTATTTTGAAAAACATCTTATATTGCACATTTCATTACTTTAACTCAGGAATGACTTTTTTCTTAGATACATTAACTAAGGCTATACATACATACATACATATATAATATATATATATAAAGATACTTTTAATTTCAATAGTCTCTCTTTCAAAAAATATTTGATAAATTACACTCCTATTTGTCAAATACATTATTCAGGAAAATTTATCTCTTGAAATTTCTGTGGTCTGATATTTAGTGAAATGGTAATGGAGATCTTCAAATGTCTTATGATATAAGCACAAAAAATGAATAAAGTAAATTTTCTAAAAAAAATTCTTAACATCTATGAAATGCATGTACAAAAATTTCCTTTTTCATATATCATTCTCCATAGCACAGTTTTTAAACTTAAATTTTGTTGTTTATCACATGTTTTTATTTATATTACATATTTTATATTACATATGTGTGTTGTCTCCCCTCATCATATGTAACATTCAAGAGAATAAGCATATTTATTTATTTGACCATTAAATAATTTATTTCTTTCTGCTTGTTTGGTTATTATCCCTGATTCTAGCTTCTAGAACAATTATTGGTAAACACTGGTTAATTAATCAATAATTTTGAATTAATTGACCCTTTCAATTTTTATTAAATATGAAGCAAAAGAAAAAAGGTTATCTTTTGTTCAAAAAAAAAGTAGAGGATGCAATCTTGAAAAACCAATCAAATTCATCTCCCCAAAGTCAAACTCCTTATTTCTATGAGATGAAAAAAACTTTTTTGAAAATATACTGAACAAAATCTCACTTTTAGAAAATTCAGTTCTTTATGTCATTTTGTCCTACTCTTTAGCCAAGCCAATTTATTCCAAGTTTGCCACAGAATCATATAATAAACGAACTTAAAAAGGACTCTCAAAATAATGCAATCCAATCTGCCATACTGAAGTAATTGAAGTGCTAAATGTGAATGTTACTTGTCCCAAGTTATATAGCATATAAGTGCTAGAGGCAAAACTAAAAAAAAAATCCTATGACTCCCAATTCAATGTTCTTTCCTCCAAACAATTCTTTCTTTCATTTGCTCTTAGGCCCAGATCCATTATATTTATGCAATACCATTATAATAATTAGCTTATTTTATGTCTAGGGATAATACGACTCCTGAGGTCTGTCCAACTGATTCCCTCTTCTTTTCTTTAGGGATTTTATTTTAGATAAGTTCTGTATTAAATCACAATTTCTCTGAGACCTCAGTAAGAAAAAATAGTGATATTTAGGTAGAGATTTGGCTCTCTCCTTAACTTTACATTTATATGATTTATATCTATTACTAGTTAGCTAATGTCTAGTCTCTTTGTGGTTGAGATAAAAAAAAAACCATGAAAAACACCGAATACACATAAGTAATCAGATTGAAATTTATTTTTTGTCTCTATGAACAATTACCATGAGGAGAGAGATCAAATTCTTCCTAAATTGTTTTTTCATTTATTAAATAGATATACATACTGATGGCATCAGTCCACACTTGTACTTCAAGATTGTATATACTTCAATTCTACTTCCCTATTTTGTTTCTCAGTTGCTCTTGGGTTGTGATTCTTGATTTAGCTCTCTTTAACTGTATTTCCATTCTCTCATATTCAAACTCTAATTCTGAAATAGTTCCTTCCTTTTAAAAACACTGTGTGTGATTAAATCTTTTATATAGTGCATTTGAAAGGCACTGATTGATTGAAGAGGTCTACAGGTCCTATTTGCACTTGATTCTGATTGATTGATTCAACCAAGAAGTGTTCTTATCTACAAAGGTAATTACTTTATAATGGGGAAACATAAGTAATGTAGCTATACCCTTATGAATGCAATGGGTATTAAATAGACTTCTCTCCATCTATCAGAACCAACTGGTAGAGAGAATAACAAAATTAATAAATTATATTAAAAGTAAAGGACTATATTAAGTAAGCTCTGAGTAAACACTCAAACAGTGAGGGAAAAATAAAGCATAACTGACCATAAAAAAATTCCTGAAGTAGTGTAAAGTGCCAGATTGTTAAAACTAGGGTTCAGAAGACATGGATTCTATTCTTATCTTCATGATAGAAGACCCAAACAATATAGAATAATTAATCTCTATGAATCTGATTACTCCCAATGCTAAAAAGAGTGCCTTGGACCACATGGTCACCAAGGTTACTTACAAATCTATGTATTTGATTCATGATTTGTATGAATGAATGAATGAATATTTTTCTAATTGTTTATTTTTTACTTCATTTGTATGCAAAGTAGTTTGGAAGTATCTTCATATAGTTTCTGGCTTTGACTTCCAAGTATTTTTATACTATCAGTATTTACTTTAACTAGAATATTTGTACCATATAAGTAATTTATGTTCGTTCTTTACCTATTTCCCCAAACATTTTGTATTGCATTAAGATTGTTTGGTAACAAGGAAGAATTCTCTTTGAATCCATCAATTCCTGAGGATTTTTGTCTTAGGAAGGTCATTGATAGCTTGTTCAACTTCTGATTCTAAGATAGGATTATTTAAGTTTTCTATTTTCCCTCTTTTAATATCAGAAATTTATATTTTTTGGCAAATATTCATCCATTTCACTGAGGTTGTAAGATTTATTTGCATGGTCAAAAATATTTCTTTAAAATTGCTTCAATTTCCTTTTGTTGGTGGTTGAATTCACCCTTTGTATTTTTAATATTGATAAATTGATTTTCTTTTTTCTTTAATCTGATTACTTAATCAATTTTATCAATCATCAAATTTGTTGTATGTTTTCATAAAACAAGATTCTATATTAGTTCAATGGTTTTTCTTAGTTTCAATTTATTAGTCTCTCCTTGTGCAGCAAAATTAATAGAGTGCTGACATTGGAGTAATGAGGTGCTGAATTCAAGTCTAGTCTCAGATACTAGATGTGTGACTGGCAAATCATGTAACTCTATTTGCCTCAGTTTCCTCCTCTATAAAAAGAGTTGGAGAAGGAAATGGGAAACCACCCACTCCAGTATCTTTAGAAAGCAAACTTCACCTAGGATAACAAAAAGGCAAATACAAGTAACTGACAAAAAATATCTCTGATTTTCAGGATTTCCAATTTGATCTTTCAATGGGGAATTTTAATTTTTCTAGTTTTTTTTTAGTTTCGTGCCTAATTCATTTACTTACTTTTTCCTCTTTTATTGATATAAATAGTTAAATACATAAATTTCTTTTAAGTATTGCCTTGACTGCATTTCATAAATCTTGGTGTTTTTGCTCATTGCTATCATTCACTCTGATAAAATTACTGATTGATTCTATTTCTTTTCTGACAACACATTTTTTATCATTCAATAATTTAGTTTGCAATTATTTTTTAATCTCTGTTTCTACAGAACTTTATTGAATACAATTTTATCACATTATGGTCTGACAAGGAAGCATTTACTGCTTCATCTTTTCTGCATGTCTTTCTGAAGTTTTTAGCCCTATTTACAAGGTTTATAAGTATAGAAGAGAAAAAGTTATACTTTGTGATATTCCCATTCAATTTTTCCACATATCTATTTCCACAAATTTAGATGTCTATCATAACAAAGTTTTCTAAAATTCTATTTACCCCCTTAAATTATTTGTTTATTTTTTAGTTTGATTTATTTTTTCTGAAAGGGAAAAACTGAAGTCTCTCACTGGTATAGTTTCATTGTAACTCATATAACTTTTCCTTTAAGAATTTGGACACCTTGCCATTTAATGTTTATGATACTTTGGGGAAAATGTAATTTTCCTGCTTTTGTCTTTTAATCAGAAAGTTATTATTTGTTTTCAAAATTTTCTTATTTGGTTTCAAAAATCCTCTCTGAGTCCTTCAAGAATGTTTTTTTGGGTTTGTGTTCATTTCATTTTTTTTTTCCTTTGAAGTTTTCCTGGTAACTGCTTTGATTTTGTTCTCTTCTTCTGGTTGATGTCTTGATATTCTTTGTCTCCATGATAATTTTTTATGATCAGGTTGTTTGTGTTTCTTTGTTTGTTAAATTTTAAACGTATTTATTATACTTTAATGATAAATGGGATGGAAGGGACACTGTCTCATACTTAAGGAACTTTTTTTTTGGCTACTATTTGGAGGGGGGGGGTGGTCAGAAAGTTTTCAATTCTTCCAAGTTGTATGATCGAAAGAGATATGTGTGCAATAATCTAATCTGGAATTGTTCAGAATGTCCATCTGGGCTTACTCTTGATCACTGCAAAAGACTGTTTGTATGTCAAGCAACCCTGGTCATCAGAAGTCCTCCAGATTGGTTGGTTGTTATGTTCTGGTTCTCCTGTGAAAAAGAGAAGTGCTAGTATATATGAAGAGTTAATATAAGTATTTACAAGCCAATGTACACATGTAATAGTCATTTTGCTCATTTTAAATATTTTTCATCATTATCCATTAGTTTAAAATAGTGTATAGGTCTCTTTGTTTTTAATTATGAATGGCCTAAATATAAGGACCATATAAGTTGTATAAAAGGAGTTAGGATTTTTCTTCTTCAATTACTGAAAATTTTTACAGAATAGGTATAATATAACTATATAGGCATTTATTTAATAACATCATTTGATGGTTATTATATATCATATAATATTTTCTTATATAACTTGATTATGGTTTATTATATTTTATTTCTCTGAAACTAGATTGCTAGATCCAAGTTCTCATAATCCCTTTTTGTGTCCTACAAGGCAGTCATTGGAAGTCTAATAACTTGTTTGGAGAAGATAGTCTTTAATTATTACAGTGGGAACTGTCTTTAATAGTACCCTTTTATTTCACTCTCTAAAGTGAGACAAGTCTATTTTTCAATCTGCTAAGTCCCTCCCAATTACAATTCTTATATTACTCTCCATTGGATCAAACTTAATGAGAGATTGAAAAATGTACTATCTCTTCTCTGTACATCTAGTCCAGTTGGGAGAGTATTTCCAGGGACTCTCTACCTCTTCCTTCCTTCTTCATTTGTGAAAATTTTGACTTATTTGTGCGTTCTTCTAAAAGTTAATGATGCATCTATAGGAAAATATGAGTTTTAGTTCATTGAATTCTAATTCAGTTCTTTTTTACTTCTATGTACCTTTATATTTTTATATTAGGTTTTTTATATTATTTATAATATATTATATTATTTTTATATTAGGTTCTTTGTAATCCTTGACAAATAACTTTTTTCTTTCATTCATAGCTTAATCTAATTTTTCTTTGTAAACTACAGCCTAGAAGCATGCGTTTATCTTAGTATTATCTTTTAATAATTATATTTATTCTTCTGTCTGTTTTGAAGTGCTTTCAGATCAAAAACTTTGTTCACCCCCACCATATACCCTTTTTATTTTTTGAGGAATGACTCAAAAGCTTTTCTTTTGTTGAAGTGCTGCCATTGCTGATGGATGATTAAACAGCGAGGATTAACTTTTGGAATATTATGCTAGAAGGTATCTTGAGTTCATTTGCCTTTTGAAATAATATATTTGGTGTTGTGGCTGGTAGTTAACAACTAACTCTCAAAAGAAATACACACACACACACACACACACACGCACACACACACACATGTGTGTGTGTGTGTGCGTGTGTGTGTGTGTATGTATGTATATACACATACCCCTAAATTTCATCTACCTTATTAACATTTTTGCCATAAATTACTTTAGTCTAAACAATTAAAACAATAAATCAAGTTCTAATTTTTAGGATTTATAGATTATTCCTAAATTGGAAATTTAACAATCAGAGCAAATTAGCTTCAATCTGCTATTTTTTCTATTCTTTCATTTGTTTGGCTTCAGGTCATCCTGAGAAATTTGAACTATTATACCATCATTGCTCAAAGACCTTATTCTTTTTATCTGCTAATTTAATTTGTCATTTAACCTTTACTTCCCTTAGAATTTAAAACTCAGAATTTCTTCTCTGAGGTTAGATCAATTATTACTTTATTATCTGTATTCAAAAATTATAGGCAGGTTTTCTTGTATTCTCGCTTACCTTCCTTAGTCACTTCAATATGTTATTATGATATTGATTATTATATTTACTGATTTTTTTCCTGGAATTCAAATGAGGCTTCAATTACCTTTTTATCTTCTCTTCAAAGTCAGTCATTTTAGTCTGCATAGAAATCATATGATGTCTTTTCTCCTATCATGTTATCATTCCCTTCTATTCTGAGATCCAGATCTTTCATTACCTTTGTAAGCTCCTGTACTAATTTTTACACCTAATAGGACCATAGAATTGGATCCATAAAAAATTTAAATCATCTTTTTTCTTTTAAAGATGAGAAAACTTAGGGGCAGCTAGGTGGCGCAGTGGATAAAGGACTGGCCCTGAAGTCAGGAGTACTTGGGTTCAAATCCCGTCTCAAACACTTCATAATTACCTAGATGTGTGGCCTTGGACAAGCCATTTAACCCCATTTGCCTTGCAAAAACCTAAAAAAAAAGATGAGAAAACTTAGACACAATTGGATTAAATAGCTTGTTCTAGGCAATGGAACAGATTAGACTATCCAAATATCTGATCAAAGATTATAAATCTAGCTCCAATCAAAGGTTGTATTCCTTGTTCCATGTTCCCTAATTTTCCATTCACCTAATTTTTCAAAGAAAAAAATTATAATCATCATTTTTAAGTTAATTATTCAGTTTTTCTTTAAAATTTAAATTTCTTCTTTCATAGCTCTGATTTCCATCTATTATGTTATTTCATTTTGCTTTTTAGCTTTTGAACTATTTTTTTGAGTTTCTTTTATTCCATGATTTCTATGGAAGCTACACAATTCTTTTTCTCCCATTGGGAACTATTATTTTACTTTCTTTGAAAATGTAATAATATTCATTAATTTAATGGTTTTTAAATTTTTCTTAATCATTTATCCTATTTTCTGAGTTTTACTGTGAGTTATATTTGGGAGCTGGGTTATACTTCTCACACGAACTTTTTGCCTTTCAGCTCTTTTCCTATATTTTCAGTAAGCTGCCTCTGATTTCCCTTCCCAATATTTTACTTCGATTATTTCTAATACAATGACATACATATTTTCAGTAGAATACACTTTTACATTAAAACCTCTTTCAGTTTCGAGCCTTAGAGCCTTAACTCAGTTTCTAGCTAGGGCAAACTTTTCAAGGCAGAAAATTAGTATAACTAGATTTCGATTCTACAGACATTTTATTCTTATTGGTTCTATGATATCACACCTTCCTTCCCTTCCTTGTCTCTCCCCAAATGCAAATGCCATGCAATCTTTTTCCTGAAGTCACTCTTTGCATGACTGTATTATGGATTGTGAATTACCCAGGGGAATTCTTCAGAGGTCATAATAACTGTATTCTGAAACTAAGTCTATGAGGTTATATATTATATATGCTCATGATGTTATACTGCAGGAAGGAAGTGTAAATATATACTTGGATAGTTAAGGTCTCTGATGTTATTGAATTGTATTTCTGTCTTCTTAGGAAGTTAAGTGATGCAGTGGATAGAATGCTGAGACTGAATTCAGTAAAGATCTGAGTTCAAATCTGACCTCAGGTATATGGTGTGGGCAAACTGCATGACCTCTGTCTCAGTATGCCTAGCATTGTGTCTGGTACATCACTATATAAATGTTGGTTTTCCCCCTTATCTTCTCAATTGTTTTAATTTCATTTTAGCCCTATCACATTCCTCTGAGTTTGTTAATCTGAAAGAATTTTGCAGTGGAGAAAAAATTACTACTATTGCATCATGACAAAACTGTAGAATTTAATGCTAAAACATGGTTCAGTAAGTCATCTATTTAAAAGAAATTATTAAAAGAATCCTCTTTATAACACATTTAACAAATTGCCATTCAATGTTTCATTCCATATAATTATTGCAAAGCTACAAAATGAAAAAAGACCTTTCTGATAATCAGATTAATTAATGGCTGTTTTCTAAAAGAACATATTATGGTTTCTTGAAAGAGAACTGTTTTTAAAGTCAGAGGATCAGAGGATCTGACTCAATGGCGCCTTGCTTTTTTTGATTTAGTCATGGAAAGCACCTGAATACTGTCTTTTTGTTTGGTGGCTGTGTAGTTTTTCTCTGTAGATTGGGTCCTAAATGTCAGAGCTAACAAAAGTTTGTGTACTATGTTGTATATCTTCAAGAAAGTCATAGAATCTGGGACGGCTAGGTGGCACAGTGGATAGAGCACAAGCCCTGGAGTTAGGAGTACACTTAATAATTAGCTAACTGTGGCCTTGGGCAAGCCACTTAACCCCAGTTGCCTTGCAAAAACCTAAAAAAAAGGTCATAATATCATCAAGTTCGAATTTTATATTCTCTTTAAAGATCATTTTATGTAGTTTCTGAATAGTTCCTTTAAAATTGAAATGGACACAATAATATTAGAAATAATAAAAAAGAAAAACTGAAAGATTATTGGGCTATCTAGTTTATTTTTACTTCTTAAATAATATTAATTATGTAATGTGATTATTTAGATATTAAAGTAATATTATATGGAGATAACATTATGTGATGAAAGTATGTCTATTTAATATTATGAAGATGCTAACTTGCTCTCTATTAACTGTGGAACCTTAATTAAGTTGGTTGGGATCTCTGGTCCTCATTTTTCTCATTTTGTGGTAAGAAAAATGTCTGAGACAACTTCTTTAACTTTAACTGAGATAACTTGAATAACTTCTTTAGCACCAAAAGTGGCACAATAATATTAATGATAATAAAACAGGAAAACTGAAGTAATATTGGACTATCGAGAAGACATTGCTTATTTTTCTTATGAAAGAATATTATGTAACATGATTATTTAAGTATTAATGATATATTATGAAGATGCTAATCTAGTCTCTAAGAATACATATATGATGTGTGTGTACATGTGCATACATTAATAAGTAATATTTACACATGGATGTACATATTGTATATTATGCATGTTTTCTGTGCAAATGCAATATTCACCATAGGTGTTATATATGAAAGATGTCAGCAAAGGTAAACTGATTTTGCAAAGGTCAAATAGAAATTGAGATACCAACTTGGGATTTTTGTCTTCAAATCTTGACCATTATTATCATATGACATTGCCTATATAAAAATGAAAAAAAAACATAAAAATAAATTGATTGCATTTTTTAAGATTTCTTTTATCCCTAAAATTACCCAGACTATAATTTGGCCATTCCATGTAAAGATTCTTATTAAAACATTCTGGAATTTGGTTTAATGTGATTCAGAGACAATTTGAATGATTTTGTAACTTTTTTTTTCCTTTTGGAGGCAATTTATATGAACTGTGAAAGTTAATGAAAAAGTTAAAGGTCAGAATACAATAGAGCAGAATATATAAGTAAATGGATAGAGCAGTACTGTTGTGGGCTGAATAAAGAGTTGGTAGAGTAGAAAAAGATTCTCATAAACTAGATTCTCATAAACTCAAAACTCATATTTTCCTTCATAGTTCTGAAGATAAATGGAAAATGAGGAAGGGATAAGCCAAATAAGCAAACAAACCTTAACATGGATTTAACATAGATTAATATACACAATAAGCAAAAGGCTTCTTTCTTGTTGCACTTATTTCAGTGTGCTCCTCTTTATGACAAAAGGATTAGCAAAGTACTTCTCAGTAATAATTTCCATTAAACTTCATATGTGTGATATAATCAGTTTAATTAATGTACTGAGTTGTCTATCTACACTACAATTCAAGTAACTAGTCCAATGTATGAAAGATTAATAAACTTTGGGATATGTCACTCTTTTAAGGGTGTCATAAAAATTGCTAACAAAAAGAATTTTTTTCTACTTTTTATCCCATTAATATTTCTATTACTTTTTAGAATTCTATTTTCTGAAATTGAATAAGTTCCTAACATAGTGTTGTTTTTCCTTCATTTTCAAAGAAACTGAAAGATATCATGAGTTTTGTCTTGAGGCAAATGTGAATTGGATCTAAGTGAGGCAGAATTGCTCGAATACCATCCTCAGTCTTTCTTCCTGAGCCATTGAAGTCCAGTGGCAAGACAGAAGTTAATAAAATTGTCAGTTACTTGGCAATGGATAACAATGACATCTTTAATGGCTGAACAATTTCAAAGTATTCCATAGAACCTGCTTTAGCTGCCTTATTGGAAGGTGGAACATTCTGTCAGAGAAAGTCTTCTCATTCTTGGGATAGATACCCCCTAACTCAATGACAAGTTTGAGGCTACCTGGTAACTCTTAAGCTAATTTAACCCTTCTGACAAGACAGGTATGCCACACACAGGGTGTGGCTGCCGTTCACGCTACAATTTCTTAGAGCTACGGGTTTGAGTTTGATGGCAGGTGAGTCCAAAGGCAAATGAGCAACACTGAAAAGATCTTGGCAAGTCCTCCCTCTAAAGATTCTGGTTAGTCCTCCTTGAACATTTAACAGACTTCTCCTAAGAAAGTAATGAAATTATAAGCCAGTTTATGTTTTAAAAAGTCCTTCAGTTCCTTTATAACAAAGTATGATTCTTTCTCTCTTCCTCAGGTTTGTCCTTGCTATCATAACCACAGAGGACCATCAAGGATGAAAGCTAGCAAATTGAAACCTAACTCTTGAATTCTTTTATAAAGAGAGATTTGTGAGGATGCCAGTGTATGACAAAAAGTAGGTGACAGTTTCATGAAGCAAATTAACTGGGGACTAAATTTAGCCTCCTAGACTCAATTCATTTGCACCTCAGCTTGGACTTGAGCCATTAGCACAGCAGGGGAAATGCAATGGTTATGCACTAGGCCACCAATACTTCCATGCATAAGATTTTGCAGAATGACAGAAATAATGAATGTAATTAAAACAGCATGTAGCCATGAAAAAATAATTAGTATACAACTTAGATGGCTCTGGGAGGCCCATGACATGGGGGGTGGGGGTGGGGGGGGGAAAGCAAACAAAAAATATTTTAATGTCATCCTAGACTAACTTAGTTCCCAACATAGGAATGAATTTACCATTTTTTCTGATAGTTTAATGTTGATTTTACTGTTTCTAGACTTTAACATTTAGGCATTACAGTTTTGATAGCAATATTACCATGCTAGATTCTTATTACTTTATAATTTCTTTTAAAATACTTCTTTTGTGTTTAGAATAATACTTGGTTCCTGATTATCATAAATTGCCAGATAAATAATATTTCATCCAATGAATATATTTAAATAAATCATGTCAATAGATCTATGATACCTAAATGTATCTATAATTTTTATCAGTGTAGGTATTCACTGTTATGATGCTCCTATAGATCATTTCCTTTTTCATTAATGTCAGATGTTTATAAATACATTTAATATATGATATATAATGTTTTATATACATATACATATCCACAAATATCCTTTTCAAAATATTATCTCTTCAAATTCAACTTCTACCTGAACTTTCTCTATATATAAGTTCCTTCTAATTACCCTAATAAATGAGAAAGTTTATATGAGTTATCAGTATTATCTTGCTATGCAAACATATAAGCAGTTCAATATTATTTTTATGATTTGTCCCACCTGATTTTCTTTTTATAGTTCACTTCAGTTGAAAATTTGAAACTCTCCTATTTCCTTGAAAATCCATCCTTGCCCCAGAAAGAGCATGTTCAGTTTTGCAGAGTGGTTTATTCTTAGTTGTAATCCAGGCTCTTATGCCTTCCAAAATCAAATTTCAAGTCCTACAATTCCTTAATTTAGAAGCTGCTAAATCTTGTATTATTCTGACTGTGGCTCCACAATAATTGATTTTTCCTTCTGCTGTTTGTAATATTTTCTCCATGATCTGGGAGCTCAGAAATTTGGCTATTCCTTGCAGTTTTCATTCATTTCATCTTTCAAGAGGTGATCAGGGAATTCTTTCAATTTCTAGTTTACTCTCAGCTTCTAGAATCTCAGGGTAGTTTTCCTTGATAACTTTTTGAAAGATTATATCAAGGCTCTTTTTTTGGTCATGACTTTCAAGTAGTCCAATAATTTTTAAATTATCTCTCCAAGGGCACCTAGATGATGCAGAAGATAGAGCACTGACCTTGGAGTCAGGAGGATGTCAGTTCAAATCTGTCCTCAGACACTTAATAATTACCTAGTTGTGTGACCTTGGGCAAGTTACTTAAACCCTTTGCCTTAAATAATAAAAAAAATTATCTCTCTGGCATCAATTTTCCAGGTCAGTTGTTTTCCCATTGAGATAGTACACATTTCCTTCTAGTTTTTCATTCTTTTTTTTAGGTTTTTTCAAGGTAAATGGGGTTAAGTGGCTTGCCCAAGGCCACACAGCTCGATAACTATTAAATGTCTGAGACCAGATTTGAACCCAGGTACTCCTGACTCCAGGGCCAGTGATTTATCTACTGTGCAACCTAGCCGCCCCTAGTTTTTCATTCTTTTAGTTTTGTTTTATTGTTTCTTGATTTCAAGTTCTCTTGATTATCAAGGAGAAGTCATCAACTTCCCTTTGTTAAATTCTATATTTTAAGGAATTATTTTAAGGTATTATGTACCTTTTTTTTTACATTTGGTCAATTTTTGCTTTTTTTAAAGGATTCTTCCCCTTGTTGGCTTTTTGGGAACACTTTTCTATTTGGCTTAATTTAGTTTTCAAAATGTTATTTTCTTCAGAATTTAATTTTGTTTTCCTTCACCAGGCTTCTGACTTACTTTTCATGCTTTCTCTATATCGCTCTCATTTCTCTTCCCAATTTTTTCTCGACCTCCTTTACTTAATTTTCAAAATTCTTTTCCAGATCTTCCATGGCCCAAGACCAATTCATATTTTTCTTGGAGGCTTTGGATGTAGAAGATTTGATTTTGTTATCTTTGAGTGTATTTTGATCTTCTTGATGACCATAATAACTGCTTATGAAAGGATTTTTTTCTTTCCTTGTTTGAAAATTTCTGCAAGCCTTCAGCTTGATTTTATAACTTTGTTAAGGTGGTACTCTATTTCTACTAGGGTGGAAGGTCATTGTTCCAAGCTATTGGATTTTTTGTCAGTTCTTTGCAGCTGGGCTGCACTGGCCTGCCCTGGACTTCAACCTTGTGTGACAGGCCCTGCTGACCTACCAAGTTGTCCGTGATAATCTCTAGGCTGAGACGTCTGGACCAGCTTTCCCACAGGCTGTTCCTGGGTTGTTGGGGTGAGTTGAGATCATATTTTTAATGTGAATAGCACCATATCTATGAAAACTTTCAGGGATCTGCATTTTTCAATTCTTCCAAGGACTTATGATTTAAGGAGAGGTTTGGACCCCTCTCCAGGCCTGTGCTCTGGTCTGTGGGTGACTACAAGCACTACCTTCTGGGCTGGAACTGTGAGGAGGGTCCCTGAAATAGAAGTAATCTCTTTTGTGCTTCTGCTCCTTTTTTGGGTTTGGGATCCAAGACTGTGACCCAGATCTGAGTATGGGCAAAGCAACAGAATCATGTGTCAAGGATAGTGAAGAAAGCCCTGTTATCTCCTTCTGACTCTCTTATTGCCCATAGGCTGAGAGTTTCAGGAGCAGTTCTCACCCCTGCAGACTACGCCTGGTCTGCTTGGGTCCAGTCTGCACTGCAGAGGACTCACCCCAGTGCAGCAGCCTTTTCCTGCTGATGTTTCAAGTTGTCCTTGCCAAGCTCTGGACTGAGAAGTCTGGAAACCAGCACTGATTCCATTGACTCAGTCACCTGGCTATTCTTAGATTTTTGAGGCCAGTGTTTTTGATGTGATTAACATAGGGTTTTTAAGAGAAATGTTGATTCCCTTCCTTTCATTTTCCAAATGCAACCAATTTGTTACAAAATTCTGTCAATTCTAAATTAAATAATTATTTTTAAAAATGATCTCTCCAGCATCAATTTTCTGTAATATCTATTATTGACCTTCCATTTTTCTCAGTTCCACTACAATTCCCTAGCCCAGAACTTCCTCTATATATGCTGAGATGAGAAAATATTGATGAAATAAATGAATGAATATCTTACAATACCCTCCTAACTCCAGTTCATCCTTTAATTCGTGTCTTCCTATTGAATGATATTTGTCATATCACTCCCCCTGTAACTTCTAATTTCCTGCCACTAAAAATATATTTTCCTACTCTTGACATTCCAGGCCTCCCATTGCCTAGTTTTTGATGCCCCTTTCTATTTGTAATCCACATCTTAATTTTCCTTTAAGTAGTTCATGATGGAGTTCATTTGATCTACTCTTCATCACCAACTTTTTAATCTTCATATGTTATCTTCTCCCTCTATTCTTCTTGTTGTCAGTTAAGACTGAAATGGCCCATCTACATTTCTGTCAATCATAAAACTTCAAATAACTTTTTTTTCATTTTCACTCCAATTCTATCTCCTTATTGTTCATTTAAAAAGATGTCAAAAGTCTCATTTTACATATCACGAAGATCGATTGTAATAAGATGATATTTACTAGACTTATATCCTCTTCCTACAAAATGAGATTGGCTAGATTTCCCCTAAAAACTAAGGAAGGTGAGTCTTGATTAGGTGGGTAGTAGTGCAAGATCAAAGTATTCCTTCCTGATGGATCTTTCTGGTGGCTTCTAGCAGTTTTGGCATAGCTTCCTGGTCCCCTAGTGTGACATAAAAGACCTCATGCACTTGTGGTCAGTGCTTTTCAGATTTGGTGGATGGTCAAAAACCATCAAGTCTCTAAACCTTTCTTTGCTGCAAATGTCATTTCATAAGGAGATAAGTAGATTTCATCTACCTGTATATTCTTATTATGTTAGGAAACTTCCTTTTGCTAACTGTTCAATAATCTAGGAGTGCCTCAGTACATTTTAACCTTGAATCTGAATGAACAAAGTACTGGAATGAGTTCAATCCTAATATTAGATGGAAAGTTTCTAAAATCAGTAAATATGCATCAGTTGCATACTTTGCATAAAGGAATTATCTGGGTTGTTTGTTTGTTTATTTGTTTTAAGTTCTTCCTGAAGATTACTTCATTCAGTATAGCATGCAGTTTTTGTAAAGACAGATCTTTAAGTCATGTGATACATTCATATAATTAAGACTACAAAATTAATCGATAAGTGATATAATAGAAAACTTGACATTTGCTAATTATGTGATCCTGGCAAGTAAATTAACTTCTATCTACCTCATTTTCCTCTAACGTAAAATGGGAATAATGACTTCACCTATTTCCCAGAGTTGGCAAGGATCTAATGAGATAATATTTGTAAAACACCTAGCACAGCATCAATACATATTATGCCCTTAATAAATATTTGTTTTCTTCCTTTGTTATACTTAATAATGTAACAATGACTTTCCTTTTTAAAAAAAGTTTCCTTTTTTGTTTGATTACAATTTCCCATTTCTTATTGAAAAGAATTCAGTACAATGAATTTTAATATACACTGATACATGAAATAAATGTAGGCCTGAAGTTCCTAGCTAGTTTTTAGTGTTTTATGAAAAACAATAGGAATCTACAATGGTAGGGAAAAAACGAGTGGCTCAATATCTTGGCTTTGTCTTTGTACATGGAACACTTTAAAATGATGGGGAATAATGACATAAGCACAATTTCCTTAATTCAGCTAAACTCTGGTTAAAGAAAAAAATCATTAAATAAATTCCCAATCAACCTATGGATAGGAATGGACTGGTTTTTACAGAGTTTCCAATATGTTTATTTGGGGAATAACATAATGGCTAAGGCTAATAACAAAATGGCTAAGACTAATGAATAGAAATAACCAGTTTTGGTTTAAGTAAATTTATTGTGTGCAAACTGTAATTGATCATTCCAGTGAGTTGTGTCTAATCATAACAATAAAAATGAATCAATAAACCAAATCAAATGCCTCAGAAATGCTGAGTTTCAGACCAAAGAAAAATTACAACCAACCAATTATAATTCCTACCCAGTATAGTCACAATTAGCAAATTAAACTCATTTATTTATATGTCCTCAATCAGGAATATGAGGTCAGTTTTTTTTTATAAAGAACAAGAGGGAAATCCTGCTGACCAAAAAATCACTTACTATTTTTACTTGAGAATTGAAATGTAATTAAAACAAAAAAAATCAAGTTTCAGTCATCACTTTTCAAAATAATAAAGAAAATCCAATACAGACATTTGAAATAAAAATGATAGATTTGTTGTTTTATTTTATACCTCCCAGTATATTATAAATCAGAGTTTTTGAACCTTGGATTGAGTGGACAGGGAGTGGAAAAAATCTTTTCAATGAGCTATTATGCCTCATTGTTATTTATGTAAGTACAGAAATTGAAGAGAGACACTAGCTGAAAGATCTTATAAGACATGGACAAGAATGATAGAAGATGAGAAAGTAGAACTGAGATAGCTGTCATGCTATCTTAGGAGGAAGTACCATCATCAGAAATATAAGATTTTATATTATTAAAAGCATTTGCATTTCATATATTGAATGAACCTAAGAAATGGCAATGAAATCTGAGAACCCACATTACTTAATAAAAATCTTCAAATATGAATAAAATATGACTTTCCATTATGTTTTAGACTAGCAATAATTGAAAACAAAGACTAAACCATGTAAATGTTCCTATTTGAATAGTCTAAATGCTTCTGAATATTGAAATATATCTAATAAGAATGTAAAAATAATATATGAATGAAACTACAAGAAGAAACATAGGAATATATATTTAAATCAGGTTTATTATGTTCATGCTAGATTTTTAAAAAATTATCATCTATATGATTTAAGTTGTATACAGAAATAAAATTTTTCAGACATTTTTTCCTTCATTCATTTTATTTTTCCTCTCAAATCAGACTTTCTTTTTTGAGAGTCATGCCTTTGTTTGGAAAGACTGTGAAAATGGAGACTTCTAGGGTGGAGTCAAGATGGCAGTGTGAAACTATCATGCTCCTGGAACTTTTCCCTACCCAACCTTAAATGAAGCCTCTACACAGACATTAAAGTTACAGATTACATCAAAAATAGACAAGATTGAAACAAAGTTTTCAACTGTAAACATCTTGGATGATCTTCAGTGAAGATCTGTCTCTTCTGAGGAAAAGCCCAGCTATGTGGGAGAGCATGGAAGTCAGCAGGAAACTTTTAGGCATAGTGCATTTCAGAGCCTGACAGCTTGACAATAGTGCAAGTCCCTGAAGGTATATAGCAAGCCAGCAGAGAGGATGCTAATGTCAATCAAAGCCTGAAGCCTGGGAACACTGGCAAAAGACAGCAATGGGCTGGTTACAAACCACTGCATAGGCAGTGCCTGGACATAAAGGAGGAAACAAATTTCTGCAAACAGAACACCTTGGGCTGCAATAAACCAGGGACCAAATCCTGTCCTCAACACAAAAAGCTCAGGACTATACCTCCTATACCCCAGAAGCAGAAGTCAATTGTCAAGATGAGCAAGTAATCCAAAAAGAGCATTAATCATAGAAAGCTACCATTCAGAGAGAAATGATAAAAAATATCATTTCAGAAAACAGTTACAAATTACCTACATGACAAATTACCTACATGAGAAGACTCAAAGGAATTGGACTGATCCAAAAACCTCATAAAAGAGTTTAAAAAATAATTTAACAACCAAAGAAGAGAGGAAAAAGAAAAATAGAAAAATGGAAAAAAGAAATGAGGGTCATGCTGGAAAATTATGAAAAATTGATCAAACAAATCAACTCTTTTAAAAGTAAAAATAACCAACTGGAAAAAAATAATGTAACTCTTCAAAAAATAAAATTGACAACACGGAAAAGGAATGAAACAATATCTAAAACTCAAATCAACCAATTGGAAAAGGAAACTCAGCAAAAAGTAAAATTAACCAAACACAAAGACTAACTGAAGAAAATAAACCCCTAAAATTTAGAATTGGACAAATAGAAACCAAGGAAGTCAAAAGATTGAAAAAAATTAAAAAAACATGAAATAACTTTTAGGAAAAAAACAAATGACCTGAAAAATAGATCCACAAGATATAATTTATAAATTGTTGGTCCACCAGAAAATCTAGATTAAAAAAAAGAGCCTGGAGAACATCTTTCAAGGAGATATCAGGGAAACCTGTTCAAATCTGATAAATCAAGAAGACAAAATATCCATTGAAAGAATACACAGAACTGCTCCAGAAGGAAATCCCAGGATAAAAACTCAAGGACCATTAGAGCCAAATTCCAGAATTCTCAAATAAAGAAAAAAGTACCACAAGAAACCAAAAAATAAAGCAATTTAAATATAAAGGAAGCATAATCAGAATTACACAAGACTCATAAGCTTCAACTTTGAAGGAACTGAGGCCCTGGATACCATATTTTAGAGGGTAAATAACCTTGGATTACAGCCAAAAATTTGCTGCCCTGCCAAATTCAGCATATTCTGTCAGGGGAAAAGATGAATGAAATAGAGGACTTCCAAAATTTCCTGATAAAAAGCCTGGAACTGAACAGAGAATTCAATCTTCAGATACAAGACTCAAGAGGTGAATAAAAAAGCAAATGGAAAGGAGGGAAAAAAAAGTTAGTCAAGCACATTAAATTGTATACACCCCTAAAAGGGAAGATAACCATTGCAAGTCTTGAGAACTGTATTTCTCTTAGGAGAGTTAAAAGGATGAAAATAGTTTAAGTGATTGCACTGAGAGGATATGAGTATCATTGGTTCTAATCCTATTGAAGAAGATTGAAATGACATGACTTTACAAGCTCAGAATGCTCTTCCACAAGACATGTATAAATAGTCCAGGTGTTTACTCTAAACTTGTGCATCTCGTGTTTATTTTGAACTACAACACCTATAATACGTATATTGATTCAACCATTCTGGAGAGCAATAAGGAACTACCAAAAGAGCAATAGAACTAATCATACCTTTGACCTAGTAATACCAATAATAGGCCTAAATCCAAAAGAAATCATAAAAAAATGGGAAAAGTCCCATGTTCCAAAATATTCATTGTAGCCCTTTGAAGTGGCAAAGAACTGGAAATTGGAGGCATATCTATCTAGAGATTGGGGAATGGCTGAACAAGTTATGGTACACGCATGCTATGAAATACTATTGTTCTATAAGAAACCATGAATGGTCGAACTCTAGAAAAGCATGGAATAAATTACAGAAACTGATTCTGAACAAAGGGAGCAGAACTAAGAAAACATTGTACACATTAACAACAGTATTGTTGTAGATCAACCTCCATGGATATAATTCCTCTCAGCAGTTCAGAGAGCTAGGACAACCCTGGGAGCTTTGTTATGGACAATGCTATTCACAACCAGAGGAAGAAAAGCAAAACAAAACAAAAATAAAAAGCCTTACAGAAACTGTCTGAACACTATGTTCACTTTTTAAAAATTTCTCTTATGTTTTCTTTTTCTTCTTATGTTTTTCCTTTCTTTTCCCTTGGTCCTAATTCCTTACATAGAAAATAAGTACTCTGTAAACATGTTAAACACAAATGGATGTTTACAATATTTAACAAACTGTTAACCACCAAGGGAAGCTGTGTGGGAAGGGAGTGTGAAAGGAAATTATGTAAATTATAAATATGCATATTCATGTGGATGAATTCTAGAAAATTTTCTTAAGTTTTCATTGGAAAAATAAAATATCAATTGGGGAAAAAGATTATAAAACTGAAAAACAAAATGTAAATGTGGCTCCTTAAGATTTTGGTGGGGGTTGCAAGAAAGTGGGGTTAAGTGACTTGGCCAAGGTCACACAGCTAAGTAATTATTATGTGTCTGAGGCCAGATATGAACCCAGGTACTCCTGACTCCAGGGCTGCGCTCTAACTACTGTGTCACCTCACTGACCCAGATTATTATTTTCTTCCCAAGAACTGCATAAATGTTTATGATTCTACCTAGATTACTTTAGGTATTATTATCAGTCTACAAATTAATAATTATCCACATAATAAAGAGTTCATGCTTCTCTGAGGAATTGTCATGATCTGAATGATCAAGATTAGTTGTCAATATTATTAAATATTCTATTTCATTTTAACAGTAGCAACCTGGTTTCAGACTGTACTAAGCCATTCACTCAAATGTTTCAAAGAAATTTTTATATTTGTCTATATTGCATTTTAAAAAATGGAGCAGAGTGAATGTTTTTATGATTATTCTTTCAATATACTGAAACTGAATCTCATTTTTTTGAGGACTAGGGATATCTAGGTTTATCTGTATTTTATTATTGCTCAGTAGTTTCAGTCATGCCTGACTCTCCATGAGTCCATTTTAGGCTTTGTTGGCAAAGAAACACTTTGCCTTTTTTTAGTTCATTTTATAGCTGAGGAATTGAGGTAAACATAGTTAAGTGACTTTTCCAGAATCCCACAGCTAGTAAGTGTTTGAGACCACATTTGAACTTAGGAAGTTATGTCTTCCTGAATCCAAGTCCAGTGCTCCACTCACTGTGCCACCTTGCTTCCAAATCTGTGTGACCATATATCATTTATTAGATATCTGTTATCACTGATGCAAGACAAAGATATAGACAACACTATAGATGAGCTGGGTCAGATTTGTATTGAATTTGTGACAATTGAGTTTCTCATATCTTTGGGTGATATTTACTCTCTTTTGTCTACACACAAACATACTAATACTGTACTCATACAAATGATGAGAGACATTTTTCTAAATTACAGAAAAAGCAGGAGCTCCTAGAAAAGACAAAGAATTATTATATAATGTGTTTCATAAATAGTTACAAAGACAAAAAGAAGTATATACTGCAGATATAATAAAAGATATTTACAAAAATAATATAATGAATATAAATTCATGTTATATACCAACATGATTTATTAAGCATAAAGTATGAAAATAATTCAATAGATAATTTCATAAGACTCCCTAAAATAAATCAACATTCACACTGATATAAGATGACTTCAAAATTGGTAAAAAGCAAAAATGGGAAGAAATAAATGAAACAGCATGGTTTAGGAAGAAGGAACAAAATACATCAGAGTTATATAGATTACACAGAAGCTTAAAGATTTTATATCATGAACACCTTCAAGAAAATAATTGGTAGATACTACATAGCAAATGTCAAATAACACCACAAAGAATGAAAAAGATTCTATGTTAAGAGACAGGAAAAAATTAGTTATTGATTTGAGAATTATCTCTGAACTAGCATTCTATATACAGCTATCTGAATTTGACAGATTTAAGTTCAGAATTATTTTGAAAATATCAAGAGTAAATATTAATAATAAAATGATATAGCATACAATTAACTTGTCCCTAATTTAACTAAACAAATAATTGATGGTCATCACCAGAAGAACAATAAAAGAGTGAAAAAATGCCATAAAAAAGAGATATCTGATTTATTTCCCAATAGAGGGAATTGGATGCCATAGATATGTCTGAATTGGTAAATAAACTTTTTTATAAAATATTATAGATAAAGATGTTAGGGCAGCCAAAATGGTAGAGCAATCTAGCTGAGTTTTCTGTATATTCCCCTACAAATAACTTTAAAATAATGCCTCAAATTGAATTATTGAGCAACAAAATCAAGAATGAAATATTTTATTGAGAATTTAGAAGGTTTGCAGGAAATGTCTAAGACAAAGCTAGTTCAAAATATTTGCAATAAAAGTTCCAATAATGGGTCTCAGAGGTACCTGTGCAGTAGTAGCAGCAGCAGCCTGAAGAGCTCTCAGGTAAGAGATGGTAAGAGAGTCAGGCAACTATTCAGAATAATATTACAGGGAACCGGGGGAAATTAGCACAGATCAATGACTCTATTACTTATGTACAGTTCTGGGTCATAGTTTTAGGGTAGAGAAAAGTACTAATGGTCTGGAAAGATCAGGGAACCTACTCACAGTTTCAGGGCCAAGACAAACATTAGTACTTGTAGTTGCAGAACAGGGCTCTTTCCTGGTTAAAGACTACAGCACAGACCAGGAAAACAACTCTCCTCAGTTTATATCAATTTGGAAGGCTAGAAAACTTGCAGAACCGCAGAACTTGATCTGAAAAAAAGCAAAAGAAAAAAAAGGCTGTAGTTTGAGACAGTGTCTCCCCAGGTGAACAGAGACCAATTTTAATAGAAAGTTAAAAGTCAAGTAAGAGACTGGACATATGAACAAACAAACATAAAAGAATTTGATCATAAAAAAAATAAAACTATTATGATGGCAGGAAAGATTAAAATATAAACTCAGAAGAACAAAACAGGAGAAAACCACAAGCAAAGATTTAAAGAAAATGTTAATTGTTTGTAAGCCCAATAAGGGCTAGAAAAATCTAAAAAAGAGATAAGTGGTATAGGAAAAATTAAGCAGAGAAATGAGAATAGTGCAAGGAAATTATAAAAAGAGAATTAAAAGTTTGATAAAAATGGTATAAAAGCTATACTGAAGAAAGGTACTCAAAACAGAATTTACCAAATGGAAAAGGTTTTCTATAGAAAATAATTCCTTAAAGATTAGACAAGCAAGTGGAAGCTAATGAATCCATAGGTAATCAAGAAACAATAAAGCAGAGTCAAAAGAATGGGAAAAAAATAAGAAAATGTGAAATGTTGGTAAAATAACTACCTGGAAAATAGATTGAAGAGAGGTAAATCAAAATTGAATAGAAAACAACATTGAAACACAAGAATCAAGAGAAACATAAAATGGTATATGACAGAGATAATATATGGGACTTAATAAACTTCAACTTTTACATTCCTTTATGGGATGATGATATGGTGGGATGATAATATGGGAAGAAGATATATTTAACTCCTAAGAACATTGTATTTATTAGGGTGGTAAGAAGGAGTTGTCAAAGTCAGTATACATGGATGTAATTTGTTTATGCTGGGATGACCTAAAAAATTAAAGGGATGAGAAAGAGGGATGCAATGGAAGAAGGAATGGAGAGGTAGAACAGAGAGGCAAAATTTTCTTATATAAGAGGCACACAAGGAAAGATCTTTTTCAGGGGTAGGGAAAATGATACAGGCTGGCAGATGAATCTAAAATCTTATTTTCATAAGAATTGGTTAATAGAGGGAAGAATTTATATGTACACTTGATTGGGTATAGAATTCTCTTATCCACCATGGAAACAAAAGGGCAAGGGGAAAAGAGAAAGAATAGAATAATAAAAGGGAAAATGAATTAAAGGAGGTAGTAGTCAGAAACAAAATTTATTTTCAGGGAGGAACGGGGTGGGAATTGTAAGAAACGGATTAAACAGAAGAAAATAGATTAGATAAAATATATAGTGATTATAACTGTGAATGTGAAAAGCATGAGCTTATTCATAAAATGTAAGCAGATAACAGATTGGATTAGAAAGCAGAATCAAACAATATATTATTTACAAAAACACAACTGAAATGGAAACATGGGAACAAAATTTATTATGATTCAGCTAAATTAATAAAACAGGGGTAATAATCATGATCTCAGAGAAAGCAAAAAAAAATAAAATATTTCCAATTAAAAGAAATGAGCGAAATTATATTTTACTAAAATACAAATGGATGAGGAAGTAATAAAAACAAAATTTCTCTGCTAAAAGTTTCTTTTCTCATATATAATACATTTATATGGAATTTATAAGTTAATAAAATTAATAAACTTATTTAAAAACAGTAAGATCCATACCTCAATTGATAAAGTGTTAAGGTATGTGAATAGGAAGTTTTAACACAAAATTGAAGCTATCTATACAAGTAGGAAGAGGAAATGCTTTAAATCACTATTAATTTGATAAATGTAAATTAAAAAACTACTCTGAGGTACCATTTCATAACTACCAGAAATGACAAATGCTAGAGGGGATGAGAGAAAATAGATAGGTAACCAATATATTATTGATTGAGTTGTGAATTATCTCAATCACTCTGAAGAGCAATTTAGAACTGTATCTAAAGGACTATTAAACTGTGCTTACATTTTAACCCTGAAATATCACTACCATATCTATATTCTCAAAAAGATGAAAGAAAAAAGAAACTATGTATAAAAATATTTATAAATATCTTTTCTTTACACTTGTAAAAATGAAAAAAGAAAATTAAAGAGATAAATGTAAAATAGGTGTTGACTGGACAAATGGTAGTGTATAATTTTGATGGATGTGATATAAGGGAAAAAAAATGAAAAGGGGCAGCTAGATGGCACAGTGGATAGAGCACCAGCCCTGGAGTCAGGAGTACCTGAGTTCAAATCCGGCCTCAGACATCTAATTACCTAGCTGTATGGCCTTGGGCAAGCCACTTAACCCCATTGCCTTGCAAAATCCTAAAAAAAAAAAAAAATGAGAAGACCTCAATGAACTGGATCTGAGTGAAGTGAATAGAACCAGATCACTGTATACAGTTACAAATATATTGTAATGGTGATCAACTCAAAAGACTTAGATATTCTGATCAAAAGAAGATCCAAGAAAACTGTTTCAAAGGATTCAAAGTTAAAATGTTATCTACCTCAAAGACAGAACTGATGAACTCAATAGAAATAGAAATAGTTTTCTCCCCTTAATTTTCTTACTTTTATTGTAATTTGTTTAATATGAAAATATATTGTGCATGATTTCACATGTAAAATTGATATCTTATTGCTTGGTGTGATCTTCTTGGTGTAAAGGAGGGAAGTGGAGATGAAGGAGAGAATTTGGAACTAATTTTTTTTTATTTGTTGTTCAATAATTTTTTAGTTATGTCCAACAACTAATATCCATTTGTGGTTTTCTTGGCAAAATGTGGTGGCTTGCTTTCTCCTTCTCCAGTACATTTTACAGATAAGGAAACTGAGGAAAGTGATTTTTAGCTAACAGTATCAGTTATTATTTTGTCTTTGTTCTTGAAGAATACCACAAAATCTAGGGTGTGAAACTTTCTCCTCCATTGCTATCTGGATGCAAGGCAATCAGGATTAAGTGACTTGCCCAGGGTCACACAAATGTCTGAAGAAACACTGGAATTCAGCTAGATGAGTCTTTCTAACTCCAAAAGTGTCACTTTAGTCACCATGTCACCTAGTCTCCCCTCTAAGAAAGTTTAAACTAAATAAATAATAAATATTTTTAAAACTTCAATAAACATATAAATGTATATATATATATATATATATATATATATATATATATGATAAATAAAAGTAAGATGTTAAAGAAGCAATAGCTCATAAAACTGAGTGGAATTGTCATTCTTTGTTTAGCTTTGTGTGAATATGTGTGTGTGTTGTGTGTGTGTATCTGTTGTAGCTGACTGATCTTATTCGGGATTTTTCTTGTTTTCCTCCTTTTTTTGTTATAATTGACCCTTTGGGATATTTATTAGGATTTTTCTTGGCCAAGACACTGGAATGATTTGCCATTTCAATTTCCAATTCATTTTTGCAGCTAAGGAAAGCAAATAGGATTAAATGATTTGCTCAGGTCACACAGCTGATAAGTGTCTGAAACTGGAATTGAACTCTGGTTTTTCTTATTTTAGGTCTTTCTCACTTTGTCAGCTTGGTGCTTACTAAGAGGAGTAGCAAAAAGGTAAAACCCAGGTAAAAGGAGGTTTTTAAAATATTAATACTCAAATCATCCCAATAGAAATTAAGGATTTAAGTAGAAAGCCAATAAATAAAGAAAAAGGACAGCTAGGTGGTGCAGTGCATAGAGCACCAGTCCTGAAAGGGGACCGGAGTTCAAATTTGACCCCAGAAAGTTAATAATTACCTGACTGTGTGACCTTAGGCAAATCATTTAACCACATAGCCTTGAAAAATCCAAGGGGAAAAAAAGAAAGAAAAAAACAGAGATACTTCTGTAAAAGTCATTATAAAAAGACAATTTCTTGAACAGTGAAGCGGAGTATATTTGATCCTAAATGTGTTAACAAGGTATAAATGACAATAAAAGAACAATAATGGGAAAAAGTAATCAAATTATACTTTTCATATAAAGAGAAGGTGCATGCTGGAATCAACACAATTCTTTGGACGTACGAGATATTTGAAGGACAACAAACCAAAGAGGCGAGGCAAAATCTCAAAACATTTAATACTAAAAAGAAGAAAATGAGAGATTTCTAGAGTTACTAGAGTTACAACCTGTAGGCCTACTTTACTCTCTATAGCAAATTATTTTTAAAGTCACTTAGATATAAATTTATGGAATATTTAATAAGAAGATTGTAGAGAATAAGGTTTTTAAAAGCAATATAACAATTACCCACATTTTCGTCATTTGACAATTAATTGAAAGATATAGAGAATGTTTCAAGTGTTTATTTTGTATTATGAAAATGTTTTTCTTTAGTTGAACAAAAGAATCCCTTACAGTCCCTTTTCCATCAAAATATCTTCCAATTAAATATCAAAAATAATTTAGTATTCAAAAAAGAAATGAAAACAAAAATATTGCTTTTCAATAACCCTCTAGCTATAATAACTGGGAGAAACGTAAGACATTCATTTATCATCACCAAAGTTATTCACCTCTGTGATGGAGGAGATCTTTGGAAAAGTTTAGTATGAAGACCCAGGGGATGATGAGTTCATCCAAATTTTCCCATTTGAGGATGACATTTTGCTGGGCAAAGCTTTTTCTAAAATATGAAAGAATTTCCTAGGTAAGATATTTCATCCTTTAAAGGACTTTGGCATAATCAATCGATAAACTTTTATTAAGCTCCCACTATGTTTCAAAAACTATGGTAAGTGATGGATTTATCTGCAGAAAAATGTGCATGAAGAATCTATATCATATGTGCATGCATGCAAACATATGCATATATTTATAAATGAAACATGGATTTCATATATATATATGCATCTTTGTAGGTATACAGCTATGTAAACATATATATGCAAGGTATGTGTATATGTGTATTTTGTATCTATTGCATATATATGTATATATATATACATATATATGCATTTATCTATCCATCTACTAAGAGCAGGTGGATAGCATAGTGGATAGAGCACTGGTCTTGAAATCAAGAGGAGGGATGTTTGAATCTAGCTGCAGACACTGGATACTCATGAGCTGTGTGATCTTGGGTAAGTCATTTAACCATGATTACCTCACATCCAGGATCACCTCCAGTAGTACTGATTCATATTTGGCTACTGGATCCAAATGGCTTTGGAGGAGAAAGTGAGACTAGGGATTTAGCATAACATTCCCTCACTCAAATTCAATTCATATGCATGACGTGGTATCACCTACCTGATGCCATGGTCTTCTTGGAGAACAAAGGACAAACATCACCATCATCATCTACTATTCCCAGACCCTTTGGTATGAGTGTCTCTCCTTATTAGTAGAAATAAATGTCCTACTCTGCATAAGGGGCTCAGCAAAGTTGGTGAGAAGTTAGAGAGTGTCAGGCTTTGTTGTTATTACTTTGGGACTTTTTAAGATAAATCCTCTTTTGGGGACTCATCACCCTTCAAGTCTTCTGGCATTGAGTTACTCTGGGTGCTGCTGGTTTCTGGTTTCTACCTTCAAAGCAAAAGGTGGAAAAGGCCAATCCTATTCAAGGTTGTTGAAGGAAAGAATTCATGAAGATATGAGAGAAGCTGGCAATTTCTGTTTTGTACCTATATCTAATGAATTATACTAGAGACAGTGTAGAGTTTCCTCTCAGTGAGGTCTGGTACCCTTCTTTCCCAATGGGAGAGTTCTGTTTTGTTCAGTAAATATTCTCCTATGTATACTTTACTAAATTCAGTTTTGTTTTGATTTGAATAAATGGACATCTTTGCTGTTCACTATTGAACTTTGCTGTTCTCGTTGAACTTGGATTAGGCAGGAAATGGATCAAACATTGGAAACAGAGATTGCTTTTGTCATTTTGGGGAGGGAAGGGAGACTCCAATCAGAAGTTAGGTGGAACCCAATCCTTTCTCCTAGTTTACAAATGCTTTTATTTCTACCAAGGACCAAAATTTAAAAATTTGCCTGTTATAGCTTGTCAAACATTTAATTAATTCATTCCTAAAAAATTCCTAGATTTATTGTATTTTGATTTCCACCAAATACATATTATAAAGGTTTTTAAACATTAAACATTCATCCATATACATATACATATATATTTATATTTTTAAATTGCAAAATTTCCTTCCATCCTCCCTTCTACCCCCCCCCCCGAATGACGAACAGTCAGGTTAACATTGTACATACATATTTGCAATAAAGATTAGTCATTTTTGGTATGAGGAAATAGGATCAAGGGAAAGAGATACATAAAAATATATTTTTATAAAGTATTCATCAGACTCTGAAGGATTTTGATTTGTTTTGTTTTGTTTTCCTCTGTCTACAGCCAAATACAATTAATATAGTTGTTCCATCTCTCTGAACTGCTGAGAGGAACTTCCATCAAGGTTGATCATCTCACAATGTTGTTGTTCAGGCCAAATGTTTTTGCAGGCTCTATATCACTTTGAGTCAGACATTTCCCACTCCTGTCCTAAAGGAACAATATTTAAGGAGGCAGAAAGATATAATTCTAGCCTAGCACGCCTACTTTCTGAGTAGAGCAGAGTGGTCTTAGTTCCAATTCCTTGCTTTCCTTCCTGGGAATGAAAGCCTCCTTTGGAGGAGATTGGGGTGAGAAGAGGTTAGAGAAAAACTAGATAGTAAATAATTAACAAAGGGAAGACAATAGAATTAAATGTGGTTGGGAAGGCTTCTATTAAAAAAATGGGATAATAGGGACCTAAATGAATCCAGGAAAGTCAATAGTCACAAAGGATGAGGTATAACATTTCAGGTAAAGGGGACAGCAAGAGAGAATGTTCAAAACTGAAAGATGGAACATCTTGTTCATTGAACAGGCAGGAGATCAGTATCATGTGATTGAAGAATACCTGACAGAGAATAAGATTTAAGAAGACTACAAAGTCAGGAGCTGGCTGTGTTATAAAGGGCTTTGATTGCCAAACTGAGTGTTTTGAATGTTATCCTGGAGGCACTAGGGAACAACTGAAATTTATTAAGTGGGGTGAGGGCATATGGCATGATTTGATCTATGTTTTAGGAATATCATTTTAATCATTGAATGGAGGATGAATTGGAATGGGGAGAAAATTGAGACAGGTAGACCTACCAGCAATGATCCAGTTGATAGATGATAAGGGTCTATACAAGGGTGGCTGCTGTCATGTCATTATGCACTACCTGGATGAATTAGGGTAACATGGGAAATGAGAAGGAGAAAGACAGGTTTTTACTGCCTTCAGAAAAAAATAATTAACTTCTTGATTCGAAAGGTAATACCTCCCCAATCTGTCATCTCTCTACCAAAATGTAATACATTTTTAATTTTTTCTCCTACTATTCAGTCCAATTCCAGTAAAACTCATCTTTCATTCTTTCCACCCTTCCAACATATCTGTAATGTAAGGGGGTAAGACTAGACCATCTTTGACTTCCTTTCCAGCTCTAAGTTTATGTTTCCATCTTCTTCCACCTTTGTCTATCAAAATTTTATCCTTCCCTCTAACTCAACTCTATTCCTCAAATTCTTTTACATATCCTTTAGCCAAAATTCCTCTACTCAATGGAAAAGGGGGAGTAAGACAATTCAAAATATAGGTAGCACTAAAAATCAAAAATCATTCCCTTATCACTAGGTTGTCAGAAGTAGAAGTTTTTTCCAAACCACTCAATACCCCCATCTCTGCAACCAAATAGCATTTGTTTTCTTGACTACTTATTTGACATGGACTTGTGACACTTCTCTTATTACCATATTGCCATTCTGTTCAACTTTTTCTATTGCCTAGATTAGGAGTTGCCAGTGAGTAGAGAATATTTCTGTGTCATTTTTGTGTTCTCTGACCCCCAAGTATGTTCTAACACTATTCTGTGCACAGATTAGCCTCATGATAAATATCTCCCTCTCTACCAGGAAAGTATGATGCTAATAGGGACAAAAATGATTTTGTTTTTCCCATCCTTTCAAACATTCAAGGAACAGACGTACCACTTAAAGGCAGAATCTCAAATAATTCAACTCAGAGTTACTAAAGTATGAAATGCTCTAAAGAAGAGCCAAAGGTGTAAGTGCAACCATGTATAATGTCACTGGAGGTTAACGATGAAATGGATTTTTTCCACATTTTTGGTGAGAGCATTTGTGAAAAGATGTATTGCTCCAAGTTGGAAATCTATATTCTGCGACAGCTGCTGACTAGTAATGAGATCTAATGAGCTGTCTCTTTATTGGAAAAAATAACATTTGCAATAACAGCCCCTTTGCAAATTGTAAAAGAGTATGTGAGTGCAGATATAACCCCAAGTTGATAGGAGTATGTGCATGTCAATGTCATTTCATTTCAAATCTAAGTTTCTGTTCTCATTTAAAATAAGGTACTGTACACTCAAATGTGAAAATTGACTCTTTTTTGTCTAATAGCCTCCAGCTAAAAATTTAACTTCTTTCATGTAATATTAACATGACACTGATGCCAATATTATCATATTAAACCTAAGAAAATTAGGTTTAAACAATGATAAGCTTTTCATATATGATTTACAAGTTAAACAGGAAGCAATGTCCTTCCCTCATTGTCATGGTCAGATAATAGCTGGGGGTCTGTGACTATAGTGGTAATAGTATACTCTCCAGAGGGAAAAATGTGCCAAATGTGGTCATTTTTACACAGTCATGATGACTTTCCTTCAAAGTGAGAGTGGTTTATAGAAGCTATGAGCTCTACAAGGCTCTAGTTAACTGCCCATGGTGGCAGTAACCACAAAGACATTATTCATTCAAAGTATTATAGAAAGATTAAAATAGGTAAATATCACATAATAAAAGAGCTGTGTTTCAGCAAAACTGTCTGTAAAATGAATTTTATGGAAATTGAGTGATCTTCTATTAACTGAGATCTAAGCCTTGGTCAATTCACAAAAGTTGTTTTGTGGGTTTTTAAAAAAATGCACTAAAAGAATCTGGCCTTCTTAAAAATTCTGTCAATCAGATGAACAATGAGAAATTTTATCATTCTTCAGAGAACAGTGAAGATTTAGTTTTAGTAAAAAAGAATTTCCTTTTATTGATATTTCAAAACTCCAACAGTACATTAGTAACCCAGTTTTCTCACATCTTCTTGAAATTGATCATTTTCCTTTTATGTCATTTTAGCCAATTTGATAGGTGTGAATTGGTACCTCAGTTTTTTTAATTTGCATTTCTCTAGTCAATAATGATTTAGAGCCTTTTTTCATATGATAATAGATAACTTTAATTTCTTTACCTGAAAACTGTTCATATCTATTGACCATTTATCTTTTTTTGAGATTTCAATTGACTTTATTTTAACATGAAGAGGAGGTATCATCCACCCAGGTCAGAACTAAGCCTGGGAACTCCAAAGGAAAAATCAAGTAATCATAATTTATCAACTTATCAGAAAATTGCTTCTGGAAGAGAAATTCAGGGAAGAACTTGTAACCCAAGGACTGCAGGAAGGTCCTTTTGTCAAAGAAAGGGTCCAGGATCTTGTCTCTTTTGCTCCTTCTTTCTGTAGCTGTTCAGGTGGGATGAGACCCAGGAAGCAGGCATGAGGTGGCACAGGAAGGAAAGGACCACGATCTTGTCCATCAGACACAGTTTTTCCTGGGTCAACCAGTTTACCCTAGAGATCAGAGCCCATGCAGGAGGTCACAGGTGCACACCTGAGGTCACCCTGCAGACACGGAGCCAATCTGGACTTGGTGATGCTCAAATAGGGACCAAGTCAGGGAAGGTGGGCAACCAGGGAGCCAAGGAACAGGGTCAAGATCACCAGGTTAAAAATACAAAAAAAATTTGAGTGCTTTGGACATGCTTAGCAGTACTCTGCAGTATGAAACATCTATTAACCTGTGAACTATCAGAGGACACAAACCAAGTCATATTTTCCTTGTATTTCCCCTAAAACCTTCTCATGCTCTGAAAATAGTAATCACTTAAATTGCTATTTATATGAAATAAATTCCTGTTTCAGTGCCAAAGTTGTGGCTGAGGAAGTTCATTCTTGTTCTCAGTGGATCTTGTTTCAAATTCTGACTTTGCTTCTTAACTTCTCTGGGTTTTAGCTTCCTCATCCAAAAAAATAAAGAGGTTGGAGTATATCATTTCTGAGGTTCCTTTTAGGTCTACAACCATCAGCAGTAAGAGATAAAGGTCCTGAATCCAATGTCAGATGATATCTAAAAAGGTCATTCCCTTAGAAGTTGAAAGGGAGAGTATCTAAAGCAAACTCATTTCAAAGTTGGCAAAGGGCTACTTTTCTTGACAAACTTTCCAGTCCTTATATTCACTCGCTTGATTCCTTAAATCCTCCTAGAGATTAATACAATTTACTGCTCATAGTAGTTGTCTAATAAATATGCTTTGGATGAAGAAATGCATTATTGAATGTAAAACAGTAAATGTATTTAAAATTAAAAGTTTAAAGAATACCACATTAAGTAGACAGGCAGACATAACATTTAAACAGGGTACTTTTTGTTTCAAGCTCTTAATTTACTTGAAATATATTAGAAGGATAGATTATCGATATAAATAACCATTATTGCCAACAATATATCATAGATATATTAGAGTTATGGAACTAAAATGCTTTGATTTGATATCCTATGTAGAAAACTATGATTATTGCTGGAGTGGAGAAGGGGGTAATCAGTAAAAATTTTCATGGATAAGATGACTTTGGAGTTAAATTTTGAAGGATAGGGATATTCAACAGGTGAAGAGAGAGAAAAGGGGAAAAAAGGTACTCTAGGTTCAGGACTCAGAGAGTGCCATATTTATATTCATGTGCATTCTATGATATCCCCAATGTCCTCCAATGCTTAGCACAGTCCATTGCACATAATTGTCTAATAAGTATTCATTGAATGAATAAGCAAATTAATGAATAGAAAACAGCAAATGCATTTAATAAATAATTTTTCACATATCACTATTGTAGGCACTCAAAGGAGACAAAAAGTTCAGAGAAATCGCTCTTTTTACACTCACAGAACTTCCATTCTTCTGGGGGGGGAACATCAACATAGCTAAAAAATACTATTTGAACTATATGCAAAGTTATAAAATATTTTTAATAAGAAAAAAGATAAAGAGGCATAAAATTGAGTGTATTTTAGAGAATAGAGACTTATTCAGACTGGGAGAACATAGATTTCAAGAAGGGAAGCCACATGGGAGAAAAACTAGAAAGGTTGGGTGATATTGGGGTTGTGGATTTCCTTACATACCAGACCAAGGCACATGACAGCTCTGAGCATAATAGGTTATTATTTTAAGAGCAGCATAAAGACTAGATTGTAGAAAGGAGCTAGAGGGGCTCATTTTAATTGTCTAAGTAATCAGTACTGAGGGAGGAGTAATAAAGTAATAAAGCAGTATTAAAGGGAAGTCAATCTTCTAAGGGAGCAACTTTGAAAAGCTAGTATCCACAGTTTGTAATTAGGTAAATGTGAAGAAAGGAGGGAAAAGGATAAGAAGTGTTTTTGTCAGGATTCTGAACTCAGAACTTTGGGCAAATATTGGGAGGCACAAATAATAAAGTCAAAAGAGGTAAACAATTTTAGAGGGAATGATAATGAATAGAGTTTTGGAATTGTTGAACCTGAGATACTGCTTGCACATTCAAATGGCATGTCCTGAAAGTAATTATAAATGTATGTGGGAACTCAATAAGAAATCAGGAACAGAAATATGGATTATGGATTCAACTTCACAAAGTAGAAGCTCTTATCTCTTTTGTTAGTGCATCATGGGAACATTTTGGAAATCTGCTGAAGCCTATGAGTCACATCTTAGAATATTTTTTAAATGCACTAAATAAAATATTAAAGATATCAATTATATTGAAATGAAGATGCATCCAAATTCCCATCAAAGTTTACAGATCTCCAGAAATATATCAGCTTAACCTTTATCCACTACTTTTAAGAAATACTTTAATAGATGGTGGTGATAAAAGAATACATTCTAGGAGTGGCTAGGTGGCATAATGGATAGAGCATTGGCCCTGGAGTCAGTAGTACCTGAATTCAAATCCTACCTCAGACACTTAATAATTACCTAGCTGTGTGGACTTGGGCAAGCCACTTAATCCTACTGTCTTGCAAAAACTAAAAGAAAAAAAAATTCATTCTAGGCATTAGGAGAAACCCTTAAAAAAGGATAGAGATATGATAGAATATTAACTATAAGAAAAATAAAATAAGGCTTTTTTTAATGAAACAATGGGATTTAAAATAGAGTAAATATCCTTCCAGCCAAGATGGTGGAGAGAATACAGGCAGTGTGTTAAGTGCTCTTGGTATAACCTCAAAAATAATATGTAAGAAACCTCTTAACAGAAACTCCATCGACAAAACTCAGAAAAAAGAAGCTAGGAAAAGAATACCTACTAACAAGGTCTGTCTCAGGGGAACTTGGGTAAAAAGGGCCAATGCAGAGCAGAAGACCAGCGCAGGCTGAGCAGCAGGAGAGAAGTCAGAAGACTGGCATTAGCCACAGAGGCTTTGGGGGAGTGGCAGGTTCAAGGACCAACTTTTGCCCCACAATCTTTGACTAGAGGAGCTCTGCTGAGCCTTAGTCAATGGGAGAGTTTGTTCCAGAACAGAGAGTTGCAGAGCATGCCTGGAAGTCAACCAGCTAGGCAAGGGACCCAGCTCCATAACTTTAGCTGAGCACTCTTCTAAGAACAAACGTGGTAACAACCCAACCCCCAGGCTCAGGTGTGGGCAACAGAGTTCACTCAGCTGAAAAGGGGGATTAACTCCCTCCCCCAGGGCCCAGCCCTGCTGCTGCCCCTCCGCCCTCCTTCCATCCCTCCTTATTTCCTCCAGGATTATGGAGAGGGCTTCAAAATGTTCCAGAGAGAAAAAAATATCACACCCCTACTGGCTGGCCCTCTGGAATTACTAAGCCAAGTGAACAAAGCCTCTAGGGTTTTTCAAAAGCAAACCTCTCAGAACCAGCCCCTCCCCCAATACAAGATCATAGGAAAAAGGTCTCATGGAGAAATACTTATAAGGAGCAGATTCTAACCCAAAGAGATCTAGCGATATGAACTGGTCTCCAGTCCAGAAAGACTTCCTTGAAGAAATCAGGTAGGAGTTTAAAAAATCAATGGGAAAAATTGAGAAAAGAAATTCAAGAGAAAATTAACACACTGCAAGAAAAAACTAGCATCTCACAACAAGAAAACAAATCCTTGGAAAAAATACAATTGGACAAATACAAAATGAGAATGATTCTCTCAGATGCTCCATTGGGCAAATGCAAAAAAAGAAAATAAATTTTTCTCAAAACTACACTTAGGCAAATGGAAAGCTCCTCCAAAAATAGAATTGACCAATTTGAAAAGGAGGTGCA